>NC_051181.1:148018348-148262916 GCF_013339695.2 Rhipicephalus sanguineus | reverse complement strand
ACCTTTCATCCCTTTCCACCAACGTAGGTTAGGAACCGGATGCTCGTCTGGTTTATCTTCCTCCATTTCCTTCACTTCCTCCTCCTCTTGTGGTGTAGGAAATAGGGAATATAAAGAGGAGATAAAGATGAGTGAAAATAAATCATTCGGAGATCTGAGCCAACGTGTCGAGCGGGCGTCCGCACATGTCCACTGACCCAGCGATAAGCCTACGTCTGCTCGTAGAGGCTGCAACGAATGGACTCGGAGATTAGTTGTCCTTTATCTGACCGCATATTGAGGTGTCAGAGAGCATCGAGACGTAGGGACACTGAAACTTGGCTCCAGGCCGGTATCCAGGGGGGGGGGGGGGGCTAGGGGCCCGACCTCCCCCCCCCCCGAAATTTTGGTGAAGTAGGTGTTTTTACTCAAAATAAATAATGAAAATAGGTGTTTTTCTCAAACAGTCAAGGTTTTCAACAAGTCCCCCCCCCCCCCCCCCCTTCCCCGAAAAAAAATCCTGGCTACGGGCCTGGTTGGCTCATGAGTGAGTTTGTCGACCTTTGTGTACAGGTGCTCGCAAAATAATTCGGGACCCCAGACTTGCGGCCGCTCGCAGGCGGAGCACACTGTTGGAACAATACAGCGATGTTCTGCGCGTGCGCGGTCTCCTAAGCACGCAATTAAGCCTCTCTCCGTAGAGCATCTTCAACGGCGTGGCCTTGCGCCAAAAGGCCTGCGTATGCGCTCTTTCAAGAGTAGTAGGCGCCAGAGAGCATGAAGGACAATGAGCCGCAAACTTCGCGCACACTAAAAACCCGATTCCTTTGCTAGTAAGCTTGCAGCGTCCCGGGTTTCATTGTCCAGACTCTCACCAGCAGCTGTGCTTTGTGTATCTACAGACTTGTCACCAAAACTGCGCCCACAACTCAGGACCGGATCTGGCATGCGAGCGACCACGAATGCGTGCGTTTTCAAAAGAAGAGATTGCTTATGCAGCATCATTCTTTAAATCTTCACCAATTTTTTTTTTCCTTTCTTTTTTTCTTCCTCTTCCTTTGAATGCGTTGTTTGTCGCTAGATTCCGGAGGCGCTTGACGACATCCGGTTCTTTCAACGTTCCGCCGTTACGTACGAACATGCCTTTGACGCACGCTCGTTAGACGCCAGCCTCGAGCTGCGGTATTTTTGCAACGAGGGCCGCTTTCCTTAAAGACTACTGGAAGTTTCAGGAAGCAGAGCATGCCTTGCGAGCATTTTGAAAAAAAAAAATGTTCTGTCAGTCCTTCCGCCGAGTTCAGTGGCCGCAGTGCCGCACACGATCGCCTCGGAAGCCTGCGTCACAAATGTGGTGGCGGCGACATTGTAGTCGGAGCGCTCAAGTAACTATCAGATTTGTAGCTTCGCCAATTCCGTGAGGTGAGCTCTCCTGACAGCCATCAAGAAGGTATTAACAGCAAATACACGATAAGGCGACTGTACAGGATAAATAGAGGAAAAGAGCGCTGACTTTCAACTAGTTTTATTCCAGTGACAAAGTGTATATACACATGAAGAGGGAAAGGGAACGAAAGGAAAAAAATGTGAGCACATAGCAGGCTCGTCATGAGGCACGTATCAAACATACAATCCCATTTGCCCTAAAGTCCGACAAGGTAATGAAATTATTGATTCGATAGCGAAATAGAGGGTGCGCTAACACTCATGTCACACAGCTTATGTATGAATGACACTTGATTAATTTCGCGCTTTAACTCGGCCAATATTCAGTTCTTACTGCCCTGAAAGGTAATAGTAATAATTTTTAGGGGTTTAACGTCCCAAAACCACAATATGATCATGAGAGACGCCGTAGTGGAGGAGAGAGAGAGAAATGAACTTTATTTTTGACCAGGCTCTTGGTACTTGAGCCCTAAGGTGGGTGGCCTCCTCAGTCCAGGTAGCCATGGCTCGCTGCCGCCGCCCGAGCCCTGTTCACCAATCGTAGCTGGTTGTCAGGGTCTTGCGTCACCAGCAGAGCCTCCCACTGGTCTTCTAATTCTTTCTCTGTGTCTGCTCCTTCCTCTGCGTTTCCGCTTGGGGGTGATGACGGTGCGTCTGGATTGTTCGAGCAGTCCAGCACCATGTGGCGCAGGGTGTTGCGCGTGTCCGGTGGGCAAAACTTGCAGTCCCGCCTGTAAGTCCCTGGATACATTGCGTGCATCAATGTTCCGTGCGGGTAAGTTCCGGCCTGGAGTCTTCTCCAGGTTACCGCTTGCTCTCTACTCAGACTCTTGTGTGCCGGCGGGTACCGCTTCCTCTGCTTCCTGTAATGCGCCAAAATGTCTGAATACTTCTTCGGTATGCGTTCATCCTCGTTGTGACAGCCATCGGTACGTGTTCTCTGCGTGTCGGAGATGGCTCGGCGTGCATGATCTCGAGCCGCAGCGTGCGCCGCCTGGTTCCCCGCGAGAGACTCGTGTCCCGGTGTCCAGAGGATGGTGGTTTCTTCCACCTTCGTGCTCTTTAATACATGGAGTGCTGCCTTTCCGATCCTTCCGTTCATGTACCTTCTGCACGCTTCTTGCGAATCCGTGATCACGGTAGCCCGCGTCTTCTTGCATGTAGCGATGGCTAGGGCTATGCCCAACTCTTCCGCTGTGCTTGCATCCTTGGCACGTATGGATGTTGCTGTCAGTTCTTGACCGTTTTCGTCGACCACGCTGATTGCAAAACGGTCATTTGTAATGTAAGCCGCTGCGTCCGTGTACCTCACGTCTTCTTCATTGCTGTTGGTGCGTTTTAGTGTTTCCTTTAGCAGTTGTATCCTAGCGTGTCTTCTTCCCTTGTCGTACTCAGGGTGCATGTTTCTTGGTATATTGCTTATGTGTAGGTTGTTTCTGATCTCGTGCGGGATACGCTGAGGAACGTGCATGCCATCTTCGACTTGATAACCTAGATCTTGAAGTAGGGCTCTACCCGTATTCGTCAGCTTCAGTCTCTCCAGCTGGTTGACATTGTGCGCTTCCACGAGCTCTTCCCATGTGTTGTGCACTCCCATTTTAAGCAGCTTTTCCGTGGATGTGGAGGGCGACAGGCCCATGGCAATCTTGTGGGCTTTTCTGATTAGAGTGTTTATTTTAATCCGTTGACTGTTCTTCATGTCTACGTATGGGGTCCCGTACGTGATAATGCTTGTGATCAGCGCTTGTATAATTTTCGTGCAATCTTCTTCTTTGAGTCCGTGACTTTTGCTAGTCACTCTTTTGATCAGATGGCTAACTTGTAGCACGGTTTTCTGAACCCTTTCCAACTCTGCTCCCCCGGCCCCATCCTTTTGAATCAGGAGTCCCAGGATACGAAGCGTTGAAACCTGAGGAATTATGACGCCTCCTACCTTCACTTCCGGGTCTCGTGTCTGCTGCGGTTGTCGGCCTCTTGTGCGCTTTCTTAGCACTAGGAGCTCAGACTTTTCTGGTGCGCACGTCAGTCCACATGCTTCCAGGTATCTTTCTGTTCTGTCAACCGCTTCTTGCAGAGCATCTTGCTGTTGGCCTGTGGATCCTCCCGTAGTCCAGATGGTGAGGTCGTCAGCATATATTGCATGGCCAATCCCTTCTATTTCTTTCAGTTCCTTTGGTAAGGAGCTCATCGCCAGATTGAATAACATTGGAGAGATAACGGAGCCCTGTGGCGTACCCCTCGGCGGTATTTCAAACTTCTCGGAGCGCAAGTCGCCTATTCCCACTGTGGCTGTCCTCTCTTTCAGAAAAGCTCTTATGTAGTTATACACCTTTTCTCCGCAGTTATAGACGTTCAGGTGTTGCAGTATGGCTTCGTGCGACACGTTGTCAAAAGCCCCTTTCACGTCTAGTGCGAGGATGGCTCTCTGGATGTGCGTGTCCAGTTTGTCGATAACTTTTTCCTTGATCTGCAGTAAGACGTCTTGCGTGGACAGGTGAGCTCTAAATCCGAACATGGTTTTTGGGACATGTCCGCTGTCCTCGAGATATTCGATCAGGCGGTTGTGCACCATGTGCTCGTAGAGTTTTCCAGCACACGAGGTGAGAGAAATAGGTCTTAAGTTCTGAACAGTGATGGGCTTGTTGGGTTTAGGAATCATGATTACTTCAGCATGTTTCCATTCCGGTGGGACTTTACCGCTTTCCCAGCAGTCATTGACATACTTTAAGAGAGCGTCTAGAGATGGTCCATCTAGGTTCCGGAGTGTCTTATTGTTTATTCTGTCGTTGCCCGGTGCCGTGTTGCGGGTGAGCTTGCTGAGGGCCCTCTCTATCTCTGCCACCGTGAAGGGTCGATCCAGTTCTGTGTTTGGGTTACCTCGATATTCGTCAAAGCGCGAATGTACATTGATGTTCCGCTGCGTACCAAGGAACTTCTCCTTCACTTCTTTGACTGATGTCTTGCGCTTCCCCCGGGTGGTTATGTATAAGTCTGTGTACTTTCTGTTTTGCTGCGCTCTTGGTCTCTTTCTTGGCAAGGAGAGTCTTGAGTATCGCCCAGGTACGCTTGGTGCTTAGGGTTCCTTGAAGCTTATTACATGTGTTGTGCCAGTTCTTTCTTTCCAGTTGTTCCGAGTACTCTTGCGCCTCCTCGACCAGCTTGGAGATCCGAACCTTGAGTTTGCGGTTCCACTTGTGTCGTTGCCAGCGTCTCGCGAGTCCCCTCCGCGCCTCCCACAGGTGCAGTAAGTGGGGGTCGACAACGGGGGTGTCTCTCGACAATTGTATTACCCTCGTGTGCTTCTCCGCTCTTTCCACGACTTTTCGGGTCCACATTTCGATGTCGTCTATCGTAGCATCAACAGCGCTCTCGTCTTTGCGAAAGGCTTGCCAGTCCGTTATCTTGGCCTTTCCAATCTTTGTCGCCGATTTGTGGTGTGGGATGATCGTTTCTACTATGAAATGATCGCTGCCCAAATTTTCGTCCATACAGCTCCACTCATAATGTTGAGGCCTTTTACGAACGTGAGGTCAGGACTGGTGTTTCTTGATACACTGTTGCCAATGCGCGTGGGTGTCTGAGGGTCGTTGAGCAGGGTAAGATGGTGGTGTTGCGCCACGTTGTGCATATCTTCTCCTTTTTTCTTTGACGCCGTATAACCCCAGGCCACATGGGGAGCGTTAAAATCACCAACCACTATTAGTCCGTTGCCCTTGCTCAGCTTTTTCACCTCTCGCATTAGCTTGTCTAGATCCTTTAGGTGGTCCTTTGGCGGGCTGTACACGTTTAACACGAAGAGGCTTTGCTGGTGTTTTTTCTCGGGCACTATTTCCACGAGGGTGTGCTCGATGCGGTGGTGGATGCAGTGTTGCTGAGCGTTGATTGTCTTTTTGGTCAGGATTGCTGTCCTTTTTTTACCGTCGCTGACGTGAGTGAGGTAACCACTCACCTTGAAGTCTTCAGCTTCGGTTTCTTGTAGGGCTATAACGTCTGGGTCCAAGTGCATGCATAATTGTGAAAGGTTACTCCTCTTACTCCGTATAGAATGACAGTTCCATTGCCAAATTTTGAGCTGTGGGTGTTGCTTGTCGTCGACTTTCTTCTTAGTTGGCCTCGCCATCTTTCTTGCTTAAGGTTTGCAGGATCTCAGCTTCTCTCACTGGGTACTTAGGCTTCTTTCGGGCATTCTCTCTTTCTTCCAGCGTGTGAATGCGCTGACTGAAGCTTTCCCCCGATTGCGTCATTTTGGTCTCTAGTGCCCGAATCTGATTCTCCATTTCGCTCTTGAGAGTTTGGAACCCAGTTTGTAGCAGCTGTGTTACCGTGGTCTCTACAACCTGCGATACCTTGGACATGATGTCGTCCATCACGACTGTCATATTGGCGTTGATGCGGTCTTCGAGTACCCTGAGGTCGTTCTGCGTTACCTTTGTTTGATTCGCCAGTGTTGCTGGCTTCGGTTGTGGAGGTGATGATGGGGGTGGAGATGGCGGACGTGATGGTGGTGTTTGAGAATTTTGAGTCTGTTCTCTTCGTAGCTGTTCTATTTCTCGCATAAGGTATTCGAGCTGCTTCTCCGTGCTAGCTTCCTTCTCTTGCGTCTTCTTCTTTTGCAGTTCTAGCGCTTGCCTCAGTTCTTCGTTCTCTCTTCGAAGAATTGTTATCGTTTCTTCGTACGTATAGTGTTTCGTGGTTGGAGTGCTAGTACTTTCCATCGACGAATGACTGTGCCCTGTGACGACGTTGGCCCAGCTTAGCTTGCGCTGGACATTGTCGGGCTCCACGTCCGTTGGCGTTGTGCTGGGGACGCTCCGTTCTCTTCCTCTCGATCTCGATCTCGACTTGGGTCTGGATAGTCTTTCTTGGTTGGTCTCATCCCTTGGAGGCAGCGACACAGCGTGGTCGTTGTCGTTCATGGTCACTACATTGTTCTGATATCCGAAGCTTCTCTGCCGCGATCTTGATCGCTCCCTGACTCTCAACGGTGGTGGGGCCGGCTTTAGCTTCCTTCTACATTCTCTACTTGCCGTTTCGTGTGGCATTCCGCAGAGCTTACATTTCAGTTCGCATTTGTGGTTGTTTGGGTCAGCGTTCTGTTCTCCGCAGTTGTCGCATATGTCGTCGTTGGGGTTGGGGCAGACGTCTTGCCTGTGTCCTATCTCCCCACAGGATCTGCAGTATTGGACCGACTTTCTGTACGGTCTGCAGCGGCTGAGTGTACATCCTACTTTAACGTAGAACGGCACGTGCGGGCCTTCGAAAGTGATCACTGCCGACGTCGATCTGCCCAGCATTCTAGCGTACAGGATTTTGCAGTTGTTCATTGCAAGTAGATCTTCTAACTGCTCGTCCGTGGTGCCTTCTTCTATTCCGTGAACAACGCCGCGTACGGTGTCCGGAATCGGCTTGAGGTACGGTGTGACTTCGTATGCTGTTTGTCCTATTTGGATGTGTGTTACTTGTGCAAGTTTAAGTGCACACTCCTCCTCTTCTGTACTCGCCAAAATTAAGTTCTGGTGCCACTGTGTCTGTATGATGACTTTAGCATAGAGTTCCTGAAGTGTGACTCCGCATGCTTGGGCTAGTCCTCGTACTATAACTCCGTCTTTCAAGTTGGATACTTTCATTCCTGCTTGAGGTCTGTACACAATCTTGTAATGGTTTTCTGGCAGCGATGGAACCGTTGGCCAGCGAGAAAATCGCTTGCTTGCGTTGTTGTGACCCAAATACTTTTGAGGCGCTCCTTGCGGTTTTCCGTCATTCGTGTTCTGCCCCTGGCTGTGGTGACATGCAGACTCCTTCTGCGTCTTCTCTGATGCGGCGAATTCTTTCTTCTTCTGTTGTCGCGCTGAAAGCGTCATCCACGGTCCGTTCTTGCATAGCGTTTTTCCGCTATTGCTGTCGAACGTTGGTTCCATGTCGTTCATCTCTGCTTCAGTATTTGTAGCTCCCGCTGGAGAGGTCGGTCGCTGAATTTCCATAATGTTATAAGGAGCCTACTTTGAAGAACGAAAAAACATTTAAAAACCCTGTCGGACGGCGCGGTGTGCACGTGGATCTCGAGGCACGAGGCGCGAGGCGCGTGGCCTCGGCGAGCTGGCTCGGCAATCCTCAGTAGGCTTAACTGGGCGCGGCCGTCGGCTTGCAACTTTCAAGAGTAGTACTTGCGTAAATAAAAACTCACGTAGTTGCGCGTGGTCTCTCTGAATGGCGCTTCTTGAGCTGAGTTGAATGCTGCAAGCAGTCAGGCGCTGCGAGGCGGCGATCCACAGGAATTGCACGCCGAATCGGGAGCACATGTACAGTGAGTCACCTCAGCTGGCCCCCTCGAGAGAATCCCGTAGTGGAGGACTCCAAAAATTTCGACCACCCGGGGTTCTTTAACGTGCGCCTAAATCTAAGTACACGGGCCTCTAGCCTTGTCACCTCCATTCAAAATGTGGCCGCCGCGGTCGGAATTCGATCCCGCGACCTTCGGGTCAGCAGTCGAGCACGATATCTACTAGACCATCAAGGCAGGCTCTCCCGAAAGGTTAGAGCAGAAGAAAGAATAACACTCTTGTTTTCCTCGCGTAAGAAAGCTGCCAACTCTCAACCATAGGTTCGGAGTACAGCTCAAGGTTGCCAACTGTAAAACTTACGTCGCAAACATCCAGATGTGCGAAAGAAAAAGAAATCGGCCGTTTAGTCAAAACCTGGCTTTCCATCGTTTCTAGCTCAGACGCCGTGGGCCTCGTTGCAGCTTTCATTGTTACGTACGAGCTGGCGCTGGTACGAGGCACGAGCTTCAGTTCGTGAGATCCCTTTTTTTTGTTGTTGTTGTATGCCTTACATGCGAATACAGAAGTGCCCTAGGGATGGACGCAATGTTCACCGGTACGAATTCTTGTCATTCGCTCGTTTTCTGCAGCCGCTACACCGCATGGCAAAGGTGCCGACTAGAGAAAGCAACCGCATGTGAGGGTGGGCCTTGTTCGATCCTTGCAACGCAAGTCAGGGCGGCAACGCGGCCAACACGACAGCTGTTCGACGACAATGCATTCAATATTTCTCAAGTTCACGCGTGAAACAATATCGAATACCAAAGAAATTATCGAGGACAGGACCGCAGAGCTGAAAATTATTGCACGACTAGAGAAGTACTAAAGATCAACGGCTCAAACGATCGCCATCGTGAACAGGTGCGACCGCAGATCCATGCATATATGGATGTTGGGTATTGAGTTGTGCTGTTTCGTCTTGTTTTGTTTCTTGTTTTCTGTACCTTTGACATTTGAAACTTGCTCGCCCTCGAACATGCCCGATAGCACTGACAATATTTTGTTTCTTGTTGCTATTTTTGTACTTTTAAACTATTTTTATTACGTGGCAAAGAAGAGCCAGATAGCACGAAATGCGTATAAGTCATGTACACCAGCGTGTGACCAGTTTGGTACAGGAGAACAATAAAAATGTTAACAAAAATGTCTCGGGGACTTTTTAGTATAACAAAAAAGACAAAATTTGTGCATTGGGTAATGACACAGAAACAACCTTCTACAGAGAATGAAGCAAAATAAAAGTTTCGTCTGTTTATTCTTTCACTAAATCAACCAGCAGCAATCCTACTAAGTTATGGCCTACGAAATCGGGGGCCGCAGGACGGAACAGCCAGATGTTGGATACGTTGGAACTAAAGATTGCGAAGTGCTATGAACGCTTCCGGTAACCACTCACTCGGCTCGCACAGTTTACGTTGTAATAACTGAGCAGGATTCGATTTGTAGCAGCAACGAAAGGAAATGCTTTCCAGCGTAGGCTTTCAGGCTTCCGCGTGGACTTTCAGCCTTCCGTGTGGGCGGTTAAGTCCACATAGAAGTTCAAAGAAGACCGCACCCAATGGCCAGCGAATGAAGAAGCAGCCTCGTCTAAATAAAACGTGCTGGCTATCAAGTGGTACATATGACGGAGATACGGGTGCCGAGCCATCAAAGTGCTCTTCCAGTTGTGGCCTGTCTTTTACGATGCCGCTCGTCGTAAAATTCTTGCTCTGTCATTCGCAGTCCTTTTAACGCGCCCGGGCGTCCCTCGAACGGCGCCTGCAATGGCTCTTTCGTGGACGGTGAGCATCAGTGTCTATTTGCAGCAACACGATAAGCAAGCTGTATGAAGTACTCGACCTTACACTTGCCGCGACAGTGGTCGTAAAGAACGCTACGGACGCACAGCAAGGGCTAAGGAGCCAAGACGTTAAGATTTAGCGGTTTCGTAGCACTGCACTGACTGCTGGCTTTTGCTGCCTAACATTTCTTTTGCTTTCTCTTCCAAGCACTTCCGGTCGAGCACTTACTTCCGTTTCTCCGAATATTCAGGGAATGCGTTCTAAAAATAAAACTGGTTGAAATCGATGGTTCTAGTTCAATTTAAGAGTTATATTAGATATATGTGATATGGAGGCGTAAGCTTTCTTAAGATAAGCGCCAATTAAATGTCAGGATAATTAATGAAAATTAATTGAATGAGTTAGTTGAACGGGCAGACGCTTTTCTTGTGAGCAGCTGGAATTGTTGCGACACCTGTCGGAGCAGGTCTCAATCACGAGATTCTTTCGAAGTGGCTTCTGAGATCTGCCTCAGCAGTGCTACGAAACACGAGGTTAACCCAAGGAATACACCGGAGACCATGAACGCTGAGGTGCGAGTGGCCTTCTCAGTCGCCCTAACTCTTGCACTGTGGTCGGTTTATGCTTTTATCTGCTTACGATCGATATTAAAATCAGCGAACGCTTTTGACAACGAAGCAATCTCCGACTGGAAGTAGAATGAGCCAGGAGTGAAATGGTTGTGTTCCTGCATTTACGATGCGCTAATGCGACATCAACGTAGTGCAGAGAGGACGTCCCTCTTTCCTTCAGAATGCAATAAAGAAGGCATCATTAGTTCCATTGCGTATGCAAATCAGTCCGGTAAGTGATGTTGCCTCTGGCGTGGTAGTGTGCTAGTGGCTGAACCCTCTAAAATAGCTTGATTGCGCAGATGCCATTACCTTGCAGAACACGACCCCAATTTAGATCGCTGCTGCCATTAGGTCGTTCGCTGATGCTTCCGCCGGATTTTCTGGCGCTGTTCGCAAAAAAAAAATTACAATACAAAAAAAAATCAAGAATATAAAACCTGGTGAAATAGCTTCACCGCTCAATTGCGCGGGTAAGTGGTTGATACCTTGTCCTTTAGAATAAAGCTAACAAAAGTGGCTTAAGAAAAAAAAATGCATTTCCAAACATAGCAGCCAGAACCGAGCAGTGTAACCATGGAGTGTTATAAATGGGCTAGAAGTAAAACGTAGAAACTGCTCTGCGTGGGCTTTCTATTTATATTGGGTTGGTGTAAAATGCTGACATCGGCTGAGTGAAAGAAAATTTTAGTGGAGGCGCTCATGCGCCTTGAGTAGCACCACATACTGAGCAGCAGACCTATAGCAGCACCATTAAAAATTTAGCAGCTCCACAATATCAATCATTCTTACCGCTTTTCACAATAGTCATTGTACGGCGTCAAGCACGTCTCTCAGACTAATACGAGCGTTGGAAGCTCAATTAGAACACGTTCACTATGGCATTAGAATCCAAAACTGCCAAGCTATGAACCTTCAATGGTGGCTCTTGGTTTTATTTTTAAAACTGCCTACTTATGAATGTTCGTGAGCGACGCTTGCAATTGGGAGGACGTGGTAGCTAATACTATGCACAGCGTTGAGATTGGCTGGAATTTGCACTTACAAACCATTACAGACTAAGAGGGTTTTGTAAAAGAAAATGTCCGAAATTATCGGAGTGTTACTTAAATTATATGTGCAACGCCTCATTTATGTTCTGATGTTACCGTGACAATGTTGTTTGATATGCGTGCGTGTGTATGCGCGTGGATTTTCTTTTCCATCTCCAGGTTTTGGCGGGACATGGGAAACGGCGTTTGGCAGTTTTTAATCACCCTGTTCTGTTGCTCTTTGTGCTACAGCAAGAAATCTGTGTGTTGTATCCTCGATATTTTCAAGAGTTAAAGAGTAGCCAACGTCTTATTTGTGCGCCAACATCTCCCCACACATTATCTATAAAAATATCAATATTAGCGCCTAGAAGTCTTAAATGTAGTATTCTCTTAGGTGCTCACGTTATAACCTCGCAAAACTGACTTCCATACTCTGGAAACTCACTATATCATCTGTCCATTTGCTCTAAGCAACCTTGCGTCAAACAGAGCCAAATACAGCGTAAGAGCTGTAAAAAATAAAAGCAGTGACTTTCTTCCGACGCTGCATTAACTTTCTTCAGAGAGTCTGCGACACCCTGGAACACGCGCGATAAGACCTGCGGGTGGACGTCCACTGAAGAACGTCCTTATTCTTAGTGTTTTGCTACGTTAGAAAAAATTATGCTTGGTAGCTGCAGTTATATGGCCATCATAGTTCCCACAGTTCCTACTCTCTGAATCTGCCTGTACAGTGGCGCTGCACATTATGAACGAAATATGCCTTTTTAGTGAGTAAGAAGAGAATAAAAACAGCGCCAGATTAATATTATTAGGTTGCACTATAAGAGTAACTGTCAAACTGGCTTTCTACTATTTAATAATACCTGGAGTTTTACGTTCCAAAACCACGATATGATTACGAGGCACGCCGTTGTGGAGGGCTCCGGAAATTTTGACGATCTAGTGTTCTTTAACGTGCACCTATATCTAAGCAGACGGGCCTCTAACATTTTGCCTCCATCGAATTGCGACCGCCAAGGCCGCAATCGAACCCGCGACTTTCGGGTCAGCAGCCGAGCACCGCCACCACTGTACCACCGTGGCGGACACTAATTGTCAAGGCATTAACAAAGCACATGAATATTAATAAATTAACAACATTAACAAAGTAGTTAACGTTGACATACATACAGTATACCTAACGTATTTCTGTAATTCTGAAATTCCGTGCTTTTAAAACTCCGCCATGTACCATCATGTTTACATTGAAGTATTGAAGCTTCGTGTGTCCTTATGTACGTCCGCGGGTTCTTTTCTCAGCTGGTTGTGTTTGTCAAGAGCATTGCGCTAGTGTAAGGGGAGAGATGGGGCCGGCGTTACGCGCAGGCGCCAACTTCTCAGTAAATACATTTATATTTTTTTAGGAAAATAACCTGTGCTATACGCTAAGAACGTCTAAGCTGGTCCGTGAACCAGTGAGAATTCCGAGAGGTATGCGTACAATGGAAATTCGTGCAACAAAAATAGTAATCTTCATCGTGCCGTACAGGTAAAGTGGCGCACTTTGACGAGGACAAAAGAGGCAAGGAAGACAAAGAAGACACGACACTCGCTACCTCTCTTGTGCCTTTTGTCCTCGTCAAAGTGCGCTATTTAACCTCTGCGGTGCGATGATCAGTCAATAACCAATTCGGCCAGTTTCAACCCCACTGAAATCTACACCTCCGTGCTACAAATACAGCACGACACGAGCTATCTATAAGCTCAGCCGCCAAAGTTTGCGAAAAATAATGAATGCTCTTCAGAGCAACTTTTAACGAAATTTAACTTGTGCTACAAGCATAGGCGTGCGCTAGGTTCTCCATTTGAGTACGCCAAATTCTAACCCCCATTGGATGATGAAAGGAAGGGGGGGGGGGGGGGCGGGAGGAGGCCGCAGTCTTTCCCCTCCTGTGCGCACGCCTACGGTACAAGAGAAACAAAAACAGGAACGAAGAAAATTACACTTTTTTACAGCGTGAAGAAAAGAAAACAAAACATTCTACAAGAAACAACGAAGCACAACAACAAACACCAATGGCAATTTTCTCGTCAGATTACGGCGACAAACTTGGGACATGAACTTCGCTGCCCCTAAAGGCAACAGCCTCCTCTTTGTTTTAGTTAAGCGACAATTATGCAAATGCACTCGCATCAAGCCCGACAATTTCCGCCATTGGAAGAGAAAGCCACTTTGGACGCCCCGTGATTAGCATAAAGGTGTTTTTGTGCCTTCGAGACGCTCGCTTAGCAATGTCGCAAAGCGGCACGACGGGCGTCTAAACACGACGCTATGGAAGGGGGGCAACAGATTAGAGCGGGTTGTTGTAAAGGACAGTGCAGCTTACGTATGTTTAACTGTTTTTTGAGGATAATTGAAAAGATTGCTATTGTTTTGGTCGCTTCGTCAGCAAAACATTCGGTAGCGAAAGCCAAAAAACAAACAAACAAACAAACGTGGCAGCCGATGGGCATTAATCGCGTACCGCCTATTCTAATATTGAATGCAATGCATGCCTTGGCCTCTTCCGTAATAATAATATCTGGAATTTTACGTGCCAAAACCATGATAAGATTATGAGGCACATCGTAGTGAAGGGTTCCCTAAATTTCGACTATCTGGTGTTCTTTAGTGTGCACTGACATCGCGCACTACACGAGCCTGTAGCACTTCGCCTCCACCGAAATGCGACCGCTGCAGCCGGGATCGAACCCGCAACCTTCGGGTCAGCAGCAGAGCACTGTAACCAATTGGCTCCTTCCAGGGGCGTAGCCAAGGGGGGGGGTTGGGGGGGTTCAACCCCCCCCCCCCCCCGAAAATTTTCAGTTTTGCTTGCTTATATATACACGCACACATGCAAAGGCACGCACGAACATACATAAAGTATGGTTGAACCCCCCCCCCCCCCCCGAAAAAAATTTCTGGCTACGCCCCTGGCTCCTTCCATCTGGACTATGTAAGTCAGGATGACTTCGGATTCACGAAAGAGATGGTCCTGCTCGTAGTTCGTCGACCCGTACAAGAGAACTCGAAATCAGTTGCACTTATTTTTCGAGGTATTTTTTTAGTGACCCTATTGTTTTCTAGCTTACTGCAATGAAGAACTACGATGATCATAATGCCTGTTTACCTAGCACTTACCTTTCGTTTTCTCGAAGATTTCTTGAAGAAAAGGAGTAGGTTTTCCTGAAAGCACAGCGCCAGCTTGCTATACGGCAACAACTTTAGGGTAAAAAGAAAAAAAAAACTCTTTCGCCCCTATGCAAAATGCTGCATTGAGACCAATTCAATGCCAGAACTCGTGCGTGCCTCGACCATATGATAAGGAAGGGTCTGGGGCCAAAGGATTGCAACTTCGAAGATACGTGCATCCGTGAGTCTCTAACCTTAAACTTCTCTAGCTCGCCTTCTGCCCTTTCACGTTTCACATAAACTCACATCACAGGAAAAGCAGGCGAGCCGTCACGCTCCAATTCCTTGCCATTTCCCCAGTGCTTTTACAGCGAAAGCTGTTATGAGATCATTTCACCGGCCGTTTTTGGTGCCGTAGTTGTCCGCCGCCGCCGCCGCCGCCGGTGTCCGTAACCAGTATCGCTCGAAATAAGAAAAAAAACTAAAGACGAAAAAAATTCCAGGATGGAACGAGGTTCGAACCTGGGCCCTCTGCGTGGGAGCCCAGTATTCAACCTCTGAGCCATGCCGGTGCTTGGAACTGCTTTGCAAAAAGGTCCTATACAGGCTTCATGTCGGGAAGGAACCACATTAGCATATGCAATATAGCGTGGTAAAAGAGTAGAATAAGCACCAAGCGTCGCACAACGCGAATTCTGTAACCAGGCGTCACACAATGCGAATTGCGCAACGAGTAAGTTGTTGAATGCTTCCAACCCATTACAAAGAGCTCTGCCATAATTCTTCATCGTCATCACGCACAGCATCAACAAAGTGCGCATAATGCCTTACATGCGTTTAGCAGGTACCACGGGTGTTTGTAGAATGACGAAAAAACGCCAGGCCTGCGCGGAAAGCGCAGCACAGTCACAGCGAAAGCTGGAAGAGCGGCATTTATAGCGTAGTGGGTTCCTCGCAAGTGCACTTTTGTTGGTTGCCAAGGAAGCCCATAAGGCTTCCATGATCCATTTCCTCAGAGTCTCAATAAAGTCAATTCTCTCTGTCTCTCGCTCTACGTTTCTCCGGTTAAAGTGTGTTATAAAGCGTGGTGGGACAGTTAAATAACGACCGGGCGTCACACAATATGCATTACGTAACTAGTGGGTCGTTTAAAGCTTCCAACCCATTACAAAGGGTGCAACCATAATTATTCATCGTCATCAACCGCCGCATCAACAAACTGCACATAATCGCTTACATATGGTACCTCGCTTCTCCGCAGAACAACGAATAATGTCGTGCTGGGTGCTTCCCAACTTCCCAAAAATTACGCTTTGTGGCGTAGTGGGTACGTTGCTAATGTACCTGTATTAGTAGCCACTGGAGAGTTTATAACGGGCTCTAGAAATTCCGCTCTTCCAGCTTTCGCTGTGACTGTGCTGCGCTTTCCGCGCAGGCCTGGCGTTTTTTTAAATGCGAAGCATTTCTTAGCGAACTTCTGCGACTTTGAGCGTATCTATCTATCTATCTATCTATCTATCTATCTATCTATCTATCTATCTATCTATCTATCTATCTATCTATCTATCTATCTATCTATCTATCTATCTATCTATCTATCTATCTATCTATCTATCTATCTATCTATCTATCTATCTATCTATCTAGCCGCCTACGACTTTGTGCTCTCCTGGTCGCTTGGTTCATCGAATGTGCACCAAAATTGGTATGGCGTAACATGACTGTATGACGAACATAAATGACAAGTCATAACATGAAAATCATGACACGCATGTCATGTACAGCATGACTTACGTGCCACGCTCATGGGGCGCTGGCGGCGCTTTCGCTAGCTTGACCTACCCTGAAATTGGTATTACGTGACGAGACTGTGTAACGAACACAAATAACACGAGTTAACATGAAAATCATGACACGCATGTCATGTACAGCATGACTTACCTGCCACGCTCATGGGGCGCTGGCGGCGGTTTCGCTAGATTTATATACACCAAAATTGGTATCTTGTGACGTGACTGTGTGACGAACATAAAAACACGAGTTAACATGACAATTATGACTCGCATGTCATGCACAGCATGACTTACGTGCCACGTTCATGGGACGCTGGCGGCGGCTTCGCTAGCTTGATCTACCCCGAAATTGGTATTGCGTGACGTGACTGTATGACGAACATAAAAACTCGAGTTAACATGAAAATCATGACACGCATGTCATGTACAGCATGACTGACGTGCCACGCTCATGGAGCGCTGGCGGCAGTTTCGCTAGCTTGATATACACCAAAATTGGTGTCTTGTGACGTGACTGTGTAATGAACATAAATAACACGAGTTAACATGAAAATCATGACACGCATGTCATGTACAACATGACTCACGTGCCACGCTCATGGAGCGCTGGCGGCGCTTTCGCTAGCTTGACCTACCCCGAAATTGGTATTACGTGACGAGACTGTGTAACGAACACAAATAACACGAGTTAACATGAAAATCATGACACGCATGTCATGTACAGCATGACTTACCTGCCACGCTCATGGGGCGCTGGCGGCGGTTTCGCTAGATTTATATACACCAAAATTGGTATCTTGTGACGTGACTGTGTGACGAACATAAAAACACGAGTTAACATGACAATTATGACTCGCATGTCATGCACAGCATGACTTACGTGCCACGTTCATGGGACGCTGGCGGCGGTTTCGCTAGATTTATATACACCAAAATTGGTATCTTGTGACGTGACTGTGTAACGAACATAAATAACATGAGTTAACATGAAAGTCATGACACGTATGTCATGTACAGCATGACTTGCGTGCCACGCTCATGGGGCGCTGGCGGCCGTTTCTCTAGCTTGATCGACCCCGAAGTTGGTATTGCGCGACGTTACTGTGTGACGAACATAAATAATAAGAGTTAACATGAAAACCATGACACGCATTTTCCTCAATGACATACAAGACGATGTATGCAGCTCTTTGCTGGCTGCTTCGCATTACATCGATTCCCACAATGCGTGGGATCTGCCGGCTTTTTGACCGTCCTCTGCATCGTCCAACCTAGGAGCTTATACCATGCTTCACGAGTCCTCCTCGGCCTGCATCTGCAGCCATACTGCTCTCAAACTTCCATTCCCTTCTCACCACTCCTCCTTCCGACTTCTTCTCCTCGACGGCTGCCTGCAATGACTCCCCTTGTTGTTGTCGGCACTTGTTAGCGCGGACACGTTTCCCCTCTTTGCCACGACAGCATCCAGGCCGTAATCAAGAGCATCGTCAGGCGTGCCGGTCTGTTTCCGCGGTGTGCTTCGACAGATGCACTGCGCCTGGCCTACTGTCCGTTTCGCTGTCTGCGCTTTCGATGCGACTTTGCTCTTTCTCTGACACCGGCCACTGGGGTACTGCATCAACGGTGACCCAGGGTCATGACCCGCGCTTGTGGACCACTGTTGCTGTAGCACTCTCCTTCGTTGATGACTTTAATTTCGAGAGCGATTCTCAATGTGATATATTCAGTTATATATTATGCATCATTCCGTTAAAGCAACGTCTCTTCGCCGCACCTGCTAATCATTGAAGCGGGCACCAAGTCTGCCGCGTAGTCGGACCTGCACCATCACTGTTTAAAGTGCAGGGGCCATTCTAGTTCTTGACAATAATGTCCGCTGAGGAACTTTCGTGCTGCATTCCAATAACTGTTTGCTTCCCACATTTACCTCTGGAATGCCGGGGACCAAAGGCAGGCCGTTTCGAGAAGCACGTGATCACTTCATTCTCAATTTGACATCCATTAAGAAACAATTTCTTTCGGACTCGACCAATAAGAAGAGGGGGGGGGAGCTGCGCCGAAACTCCCCCCCCCCCCTTTCCCTAAAGAAGAACCCTGCATACACCTATGATTATTAGGGCTTGTGTTTCAAGGCTCGCGCGCTTTCAAGAAGCAATGACGGTCTTACGCAGGTTCATTATTGAGAAATACTGAACCCTATTCAAGAGCATGTCATTCGTCCCGCGTATTCAATGTTAATCGCTGAAGAATGTTTACTCGCTTTATTTATTCGAGTGATGCTGACTCTCACAAATATTTCCGCGAAAAAAAATAGATTAAAGATGGTTGTAAATAAATCGATTTCAATGGCTATGAACCGGCCTTGTACTGTTGACAACCGTAAACACACAGACCGACACAATATAAGTGCTCTAATTGCCGCAACTACATACCCTTTCAAGTGTCAACACAACATCCAGCGCTCTAGTCGACAAGTAAGTTTCGTAACTCTATTTGGTTGCTACCAACTACGGTGACATTTAAAAGCAACACAGTTCGTGTCAGCATCTGTCTAATTTCCGGGTTTTCCGACGGATGTTATCTACTTTTTTAGGGGCGAAGCTCCTTAAGGCGGCACCCGTTCGTCCCTCGTAGTCGTAGTAGTGCGTAACCAGTCGTAACGCTAGTACCAGATCTTGACCTCCAAGGTGGTGCCGGTGGGAAATTTTTCGTGTGCGTTGTTGAACAATAAAAAATTCGCAGCGTGCGCGTTAACTAAAAGCCGAATTCTTCTGTCTCTCATTCCCCATTAGCAGCCATTGGCATGTTCCAGTAGGAAACGTTAGTAGAAGTAGAAGTGTAAGTGTTAGCTAAAAGCCGACTTCTTCTGTCTCTCATTCCCATTAGCAGCCATTGTTTACCTCCAAGGTAGTGCCTGGTGAGATTTCTCCTGTGCGTGATTAAACAATAAAAATTTTGTTCAAAACGCCGTTGATTGATGAAATAAACCAACGAAAGACGCCAGATGTTTTCTAAAGCAATGGTTTTCTAAACAATGAAAATTCACAGCGTACGTGTAAAATTAAAGTGAGCTGCAAGTCGTCATAACTCTCATCGAACCTTTAGTATAAACGCGCCCGATCTCACGTCGGTGATGATGTACTGGGCAGAATTCACGGAAGATTCACGGTTTGCCGATGAACCTCCGCAGCTTCGCCCACTCATCATCATTCACTCCGTGGATATGCTGTGATTTTTTTGAAAACTCTCCTTCTGAGAAGCCCTTCAAGCCGGAGCAAATAACCGATACATCGAAATAGTGGCTAAAACGATGCGATGGCACACAGAAAAAAATTAGGTTGTACTTTGGGAAAAAAAAAAAAAAAGATCTGACTCTATCCAACAAGGCGTGTCAGACCATTCCTGTTTGACACCTTAGGGTGAAAGAAGTGACCCAATGTTCACTCCGCTCTTTTTTCTGTTTTCTTTTTAATTTTGAGTGCTCTAGCTAAAGCGACAATTTTATCGTTTTTTATTGCGGTGGAACAGTCTCGGACTAGCAAACTAGAAAAAATGTGAGAAACGTGCGACATATACCTCGAAGGGGTTTGACGTCTGAGAAATATTTGCATATTTCTTTTTTGCGGAGAACGTTGTTGTAGCGTGCACGCTCACTTAATTGTGTAAGGCCGAGGCAGAGTAATATACACGTATTATCACATTGTTTCAAGAGTTTATAGCACACAGTAGTCGATACTGTTGAACATTAGCCGACAGACGACAACAGGCACCACCAGTCAACATATGGCAATGCTGGTACTGAGCCAGTAAATACGGTATGCTCTACACAAATTATGTTTTGTTATGGTATTGGTTTATGTTTGGTATGGTTACGTTTTGGTATGCTCTACACAAATTAGGTAGTGTTCTAATGCATGTTTCGTCTTTCGTGCTGTTTATATGCTTGCCAGTTTATACGTATCTCATACACTGCCGATATGACGTTGAAATAGAAGGCGAAAATTCGCAACGTCTGAAATTATATTAAATATTTGCATGCCTGAGCATCAACTCACCTGCAAAATAATGAAGGGTTGTTTCGGTACCGGCCCAGTGGTAACATATGGTACGAGGATAACTCACCTGCAAGAAAGAAAACGAACAGATATAAACATTACGTTCTCCAATGACAAGAAATTCACAGAAAAAAATTGAAAATAATAATATGACGAATAACAATATGACACAAATCCCAGAAAACCGCCTCCGAAAACTCTTAGTTCGCCGCAGGCAGTCGGGGTGCCGCTTCATCTTTGAAGTCATTTCTACAAGCCGAGTGTTGTTGATCACCAACTAAAACACTGACTCGTGGTTGTTGTTGTAGTTGTGTGTTCTTGTTGCGATTTCGGTATCAAAAACGCCTACATTCTTCAACTTTTCGTAACGTTTCCTCTACTTGAAAGCAGCACAGTGCCATATAGACAAACTCAGACAACGTGACGCGCAAACACAAAATGGAAGGACATAGTGCCTCGTAACTTAGATTGTACGTTAAGCCACAATGTTGCAAGCTGGCTAACGCAGGCAGTTAGCGGTGCTTTATCTTGCTCAGTCTTTGCCTGAAATCATATATAATCATCTATATAAAATAGAGCCAATGAAGCGCGATGAAAGAATGTGGAGATAATCCGTTATCATCCTGAATTTAACCAGAAAAACCGCCATTGGAGGGTAAACAAATTGGGGGGTCAACAAGCCATCGCTCATGCACGCTGGCTGTCTCTCTAACCGTATGATTAGGACAAATCGTGTTTCACTACACCGGCACGCACACTGCGGCGGAGCGAGAAAGTGCCCGTCCCGTGGCACCGTGCCCATATAGAGACAACGGCCTTGATCGGCAGCCGCAGATCGATAGAGTGCCGATGCACGGTCATGACCTGCTACAGGCCTCTCTTTGTCATCACTGAGCATCTGTTTGTTGCTTCATTGACGGCGTCTGCTTTGAGGCGACAGACGCCAACAGCTGAGAGTGACTGCGCCGGTTTCTTGGGAAGGTCACCTTATAATTTGTCGTAGCGCCGCAAAAGCGAAGCTAACGTATACCCAAGGCACATTCAGAAAACGCAAAGCAATGTGCGTGTTGTTGCAGTTTATGCGGTAATAGGAGAAGGAGGAACGTAGATGCAAATTCAGAAATGGTGGATAGTTCTTAGACCGTCGGTCTACTCTGGGCTGAGGAAATGCTGGTGAACGGGTTGTTATAGAAACTGATCTTGATGGGAACTTATGCGCACAAAAGACAGGGACACAAAAAGGAACATAGGTGGACAGACGAAGAGCAACAATTCGCATCAGAGCCCATCAAGATGAATCACCCATAAGCCCAAGTCGAAACCCTCGTGATGTTATACAAAGCCTTTCTACGTCTGTGGCCCTGGTATCCGTGCTAAAAAGAGATAGAGGGGAGGGGGGGGGGGAGAAAAGTTAAGTGGAAGGCAGGGAGGTTAACCAGAGGTTAAATATCTGGTTTGCTACCCCGCACTGAGGAAAGGGTAAGGGGTACAGAAAGGCAAGACAGAAAAGAATGAAAGAAAGGGTAAAAATATAAAAAAGACACTCACACACTCAAGCATGGGAGCGTCGCTAAAATAAATCCGAAATCAAAAAAGTAGAGCAGCGCGCGCACATTCTAGGTCACATGTCTATACGACCATCTGGGCTTGCTTGCCAAGAGATAAATATAAAATTAAATAAAAACGGGCTTACGCATCTAACGACAGTGGCATTGCACACTTGCGTTTCAAGTAATAAATGGATGACTGATTATTAACTACTTATTTACCCTGAAACAGATCACAAGAAAAGTTTCAAGAAGTGTTGACGCCTCATCAAACCTGTACATACACTTGTAATCACAATAAAAAATATACCACACAACGAAAGGCATAACACGCGCGCAAGAGTGGTCCTTCGTAGTTTACCATTTTTAATTTTGCTGATGTATACTGCAACAAAACGGAAGTTCTGTTTAGTACAGCCTTCAATAATTGTTCACAACTGAATGGCAGCCATCACTATTGTATATTGTGCGGCAGACCGTTCTGGAAAAGACGCTCAACTTCAATGTGACTGCACGATATGAGACCTTAGACGCAGCTGACATGGACAAGATGCTCTCCATTGCAGCCGCGACGCGGGCGTTGTGCTAAATCCGCACTTCACGAAACCATTTAGACTCACAGTGCAGCGAGCGTATCTTCTAAGCATCTGACGGTGGCACCAGAAACCTTCCGGTCGTTCAGCCTCCGAGCCCGCGGCTATTGTATTCAGTAACGGCGGTTCAATCGTATGGACAGCGTTATTTAGCGGGCTCCATATTGACTTCCCACATGGTTATGATGTGCTTCACTAATGCCGTGCAATATGTTCGATAGGTGCCTCCGTGTAAGCTGGTTATGCATTGCAGAGGTTAATTGTCGACCTCTGCCGATAAACTGATTGACAGAATAAATGTTCACTGATGAGATAGAGTATGGCCTACTGAGGAAAAAGAAATGTTGGGAAGGGGTTAAGTGGTTGTACTTACGTATAATGAAGGTGATCTTTTTTTCACGTCAGAGCAGTAACCTCAGGCATTATTAACCTCTATTTTACATACCGTTTCATTAACTAGCTCCTAGAAGCCATCATTACCTCCTAAAAGCCATTTTAGTGAAAATTCTGGTTATTCCCTGGAAGTTGTAAGAGCCATCTATGACGCGTTTTACCGAAAAAATAATAAAATCGGCTTACTACTGGAAGAGCTAAAAATGTTGGCGGGGGTAAACGTAAAGGTCTTCCTCGCATTAAGCCTCCCAAGAATAAATGTCACCGTGATTGTAATTGTGATTACATGAGTACATGCGATTGCTTCTTTTTTGTCGGATCTGCCCATGCGAATCGCTGCGCGCTTGCTCTTTAAAAGTGCTGCAAAATGTCCGAAATATTGGAGTAGGCATTTTCCAGCTGACCGATTATCTACGAAAACGCTGTTCGCTATATATCAAGTAAAGCTCAAACGATCACATTAGCTCAAGCAAGAATAAGCGAATGTTCGAGAGAACTTTTTTGTTTTTTCAGGCTGCTTCTAGACCAACCAATTTTTCATCCACGCTGCTTTTCAAGCTGCTCAAATAGTGCGGGCAAAACGATCGCAGGGACCGTGTTCTGGTGACATATAAGATATACGGTTACTCGGCTGATATCCTGGCGTGTCGCTTCGGTAGACCGGACGTAAATCATACCACGACTCTTCCGGCTTCCGTTTGTCTTCTGTTTCCGTAGCTCACTGTTGCCTCGCGCGTAGGGAATTGTCCCTCCCATGTGTGCTTTTGAAAGCTACATGTATACCCAAAGCTGCTCAGTCTCAAAAAAAAAAAATGAATACGGTAAAGTCTTGCATATTTTATGTCTTATTTGCAGTGTAAGATACAGCTAACGTTGCGCTAGGCATCTATTCTGGAGAAAAATATTTTACGATATCAAGAAAAGAAAGAAACAATAATATCGTTGCAGCAGTTCGCATAATCTCTGAACTATTAGTACTTCTATATGCATACTGATCTGAATAGTCGACAAGCTAAGAAATCAAACAAGAAACACCAACACTACCGGCAACACCTCCAGAATATGACACCTGATATTGAGAACTGAAGGTGGACCATCAGAACTCTAACGTAACAAACAATTTAATAGGCACAATTTAGTAGATTCGTTGATTAGTAGTGAAGCCTTTATATGACCGCACGAGTAGTGCTGTTAAACATATGCACCACAGTCTGTGGCACTGCAGCCGCGATAAATTTGTTACTTCCAAGAAGCGCGCGCCCTGCAATAAAAAAAATAATATCAGCTAATTCGCTTTGTGTGCATGAGAGTTCACAAGGTAAATACTTACTTGTCCTAATGGAGCAGCAGACTGTATTCGTTCCCCGAAAACGAGTATTCAAGCACACGCAGCCTTCATTGTGATGCGCCGTTTAGTTTACAGGGCTTAAACGTTCACTAAAATATATTTCTCGTAGGCGTTCGCAGGGTTCTCCATAAAAGCTGGAGAAGGGTGGAGGGGGGGGGGGGGATCGATGCTTTATCGTAAAAACCTTACACGTTCTTTAATGATGAATCCTTACCAACTAGTTCAGCTTTCTGACGTTCTGCTCCTATCACTCCCCTGCGTTGCTTTCCTGCCCTAACTGCCAAACCGAATCGACGCCATAAAACAAATGCCCGACTAAACACACCACAGACTCCCCAGAAAGAAATGACGTAAGCATGAATTGTTGCTTCATCTCTCCTCCTCCTCCTAAGAGGAACACGTCAATACGCTTTTCATAAAGCGTCAAGATACAATTCTCCGACAATCCTGAGGAGTAAATCCTGCAGCAAGAACTGCTACGTCACCCTCAAGGGAAGTTGATTTATTTAATTAATTTCTTTCTTTGCTTCTGTTTAACCCCCTTCGTAGAAGGGCTCCACAGGAATAGAGTCATTATCTTTAGAGAAATTAGCCATCGGGGAATAATTATTTGCAGGTGCATGAAAAAAAAAGAACATGTGAAACAACAATGTGGAACAGTCACTTAACATCCGGACAATAAAAAAAATAAAATCCTCGCTGCGTATTGGTGATCATCGTTCAGGAAATAATTACCAGATTTTAAAGCAACTGATAGGTTAATTGCGCATCTTAGTTGTTTTGTAATGAATAATAACCACAAGAAAAAGATGAATACATCCGCGCATTTATTACGGCAAGATAATTTATTCTCATCAGTTCGATAAAAGTATTGTACAGGTAAAAGACGCAGTGAGAGAATATTTCCATTAATACTTGCTTTACAAAAACAAGACTTGGATAAACTTTCCGAAATAGATGCTGTTCTTCAATAGCGTTTTTTTAGTCCGTCCGGTATTCCGGTAACGCGAAGGCGTAGCGTAATACCGGATAGCGTGTGTCCTAGCTGCCGCCACTAGAGTTACTGTATATGCTACCTTTAGGTAGCAGAGTTGCGCATCTGTCTTCCAAACGCCGCTAGCAACCATGCGTTGCGGAGAAGCTGACGCTCGGGCCAATTTCTGTATTTTTCGACGACGCCGCTCAGCGAACCGAATTAACACTAGTCATCGATAGTAAATGTTTACTGCCGGTATTCGATACACTAGACATCATAATCGGCGACACGGTAGGCATGTCGCCTACAAAAACGGAGTACGACTTCACCGCAGAGCTGTGGTTGCTAGCCAGACCTATGCGCAACTCTGCTACCTAAAGGTAGCATATACAGTAACTCTAGCCGCCACGTCAAGTGGCGGCCACCTATGGACGACAAAAACAACTAAAAAATACTTAATCTATGTCCTCCGAGATTCCGGGATTGCCCCTCGCTAAGCCTACAGCATTGATTATTTCAGTACGGCTCTCGAAAACGGTGCCGCCGAATCAACACAAATGTATTGCTGTCGAAGCTTAAGGACTCGAATCTAAAGCAGATAAAAGCATCAGTTCGGAGCTACCTAGCTACAGAGCGCACGATGGCCACTTGATAGATTCGAGGTTGACGGCAATCGCTCTCGACGGCGCGGACATGTTTACCGGGCGCGCGCCTGCGCAGTTCACACCCGATATTCCGGTACACGCAAAGCATTTTGCATATAGCAGTGTGCCAGACAGACCAAAACCCTCTAATTTCTGGTTGCCTTACAATGTTTTGCCCGTTCCTGGGATCAGGTGACTGCGCTTCGCACCACGGCAATTGAAAACTGAGATAGCTAGGATCTATAATCCGTTGAGCAAAAAAAGGAAAAAATTACGATATTGCTGTCGGCAAAGTACATGCCCTGCCGTAATAGCTGCGCTTCGAATTCCCGACCACGTTGTTGTAGCGAATTATAATTTCGAAGATATTGCGAAGCAAGAGTAATTATTTCAAAATGAAAGAACTAGAGGGCTTAACGAGAAATTTGGGATAATAGAACGTTGCTGCAACATCACCATGCATATAATGAACGAAAGAAGGCGAATTTGAAGGGATCGTTCTTTTTTGTAAGACACAATGTTATTGACAACTAACAGACAGTAATGCCAAAGAAAGCACATAGGATGTTATTTGTAGTATATTACTACAAATAATATCCCCTATTCTTTCCTTGGCATTACTGCCTGTTAGTTCCCATTAATCGTGCATATAATGTCTCTCGTAGCTGCAATACTACGCCCGTGTTCACAAAAACATCTTGCGATAAAAGCTTTCGTAAGAGAATATTTCAGCCAATCACGATGCGGGAACTAGCATCATGACTATCGTCTGACCCGTGGGAAAAGGCATTAACGAAAAAAGTTTTCTGAATTTGGCCCCTATTTGTTTACGAACTGCCGTTGTTCCAAGCCTCATTTGTGAATGCAGTATACTATGGCTGTTGGCTCAAAATTTCGATTGGTTTGTTCTTCTGTTAACTGCGATAACATGGTTCTGATTAGGCATGAGTAAAGTGTCTTGCTATTGTTTTTGCTATTGCTGCTGTCAATATTGTTTAAAGGGCCGTTTCATAGGCATTCTCCGTCACGCTCTAGTAATCGTGATTGATCCTTTAAAAATGTGACGCTGCTTCAGTAAGCAGATTTTTCGTCGCGAAGTATTGACAATAGACTTTCTCAAATAGCCGACTAGATTAAGACTGCAAGCTAACTCTACACGGTTCAGCGCACCAAAGATTAAGTATTCAACTCTAACCGTGACATTAACGCTTACATTTTAAAAGCTTCAATTACTGAATTTTTTTTTCTTTTCTGCTGTCGCCTACTAGTCGACATCGTCGGAAAGCACTGCACTCCGTAGCTCGTATAGCACAGGACGAGCGATGATCAGGAAGAAAAATTGCTGTGCTTACGCGGTAAGTGCAGGAGTTAATTAAAGCGCGTTCCCCGAGTTCCGGAGTTCGGGAATCCCCGCACAATCACTGCCTTTACACTTCCCCTGTAGTGCCAATTACTTGAATAGCTGCGTGCGTGCGTGCGTGCGTGCGTGCGTGCGTGCGTGCGTGCGTGCGTGCGTGCGTGCGTGCGTGCGTGGGGAATGCGAAAGCGGCAGAGCGACAGCGACCTGACAGCTCCTTGATTACCCGCACGAGTCATCGCAATAAGAAACACAAGACAATGCTTGGAAATCATTGCTTTGTATTGATCTAAAATAACGGTGGGAGTTTTTATCGTCTTTAAGATGTTCGCATTAATGCGAAAGCCTCCAGTACCTCATCAGATCATGGCCTTGAGAAACGCGGCGTGCGGTAGAGAAACTCTCGTGACCTCGCAAATGTGATTTTAAAAAAACAGAGTTCGAGCCGAAATCAAACCCAGGCATTGTGCGTGGCAATCAAGAGCATACTGCCCCGGTAGTGCTCTTAAACAGTACTTCAAATTCTTTTGGAGAAGGGCCCTATGCAGGAGTCATGTCGGGAGAGGGGTCACATCAACAGACGTCATATTGCGTGGCAGCATCCCGCCAGGCGTCACACCATGTGAATATAGCGTAACGAATAAGTTGTGTAAAGCTTCCAGCCCGTGACAAAGGGCTCAGCCATCATTCAGAATCGTCATGATCAGTAGTAGTAGCAGCAGCAGCAGCCACACCATCAACAATTTCTGCAGCTATGCAGGTGTGTGCATTTACTTACAGATGCGTAGCGGGCACTTTCCTAAAGTCTGAACACCTTTTAGAGACATACAAAGACAAAATTGCTCGCATGAGGCGTTCAAAGTGTTGATTTATTGCAAAACATGTGTTCGCACTTGTTCGTTGCGGCTCATATGCTTTACATGAGTGCCTTCTTGGGTCACACGATTCTAACAAATGCCGAATTTTTTCGGTATATCTACCCTTATAGTAACTGTTTTGTGCACTGAAGGTTCGGGATAATCTTTGAAAAGTACCCTGAACAATTAGATGTGATAAATTTTGCAGCGGCAGAGGATTTATCATTAGGTTCTACGGCTCACTGAGGAATTCGCCTAGAAGATAAAAAACACTCCTGTTTTCATTCTTCGGCAAAAGAAACCAAGTCGTTTCTTTCAAGACACAGCTCAGCATTGAGGCAATATATTTAAGATACTGCCATACGTATATTAAATATGCAAAGGAGCCCCCACAACCACAAATTTGTACCACGTTCACCCACTCTCGGAATTGAAAACAGAGGCCAATAAATGTGGTTAGTGTAAAAATGAAACTAGAAACGTCGCTTTTATTAACCCTGTACAGAGGCGACGGCTCCTGTTAAAACAGCAACAAGCTGGGATAAAATTTAGAAATGCGAATCGCGGAAAAAGACTGCGTTACGCACAAATCGCTCTCTGATGTGAGCGTGCATCTACGAGTATAGGCAGCTGTTATGGATCGATAATGAATCGATTCTCGGAGACGCATGCCTCTTCTTTATTCCGCGTTTTCTGTCTGTTGTTCTTGATTCCTTCTACTTTCGCTGGCAAGGCGGCTTCCTTTGCCGACGAGCAGATACTACGCCGGCCGCAAGCCTGCTAGTCCTTAGGGCTATAGCGGGACAAAAGAAGCTGTAGTGCATAAACTGCGGTGAAGAAAGCTTACAGGCAACCAAAGACAAAGAATTCAATGACCGCAGAAGCATCGGACGAACGCCACTCATTGCGGTCTCACTGTTCTATATGCGGCAATGAATGACGTCAAAAGGAAAAAAAGAACAAGAAGGAAGAAGAGACCCAGAAGAAAAAGAGAGAGAGAGAGAGGAGGATAAGAAGCCGCTCAGGATTGAAGCCTCCTGCTAAGTACGAGTCCGGAAGCTTTAGCGCGCCTGCTTGATTTTCTGGTGACGCGGTAATGTGAGGGTCCACTTTTTTTTCAGGCTACAACAGCGCCAACTATACGGCATAAAGGTTGTAGCGACTGCTAATCATGGACTGGGAAATGCTACACCTCTTCTGTACCCGTACCCCGTGAGGGTGTACCAGAGTTGATGCAGATGCAGTGAGCATATACGACGTACTTCCCGCTGTGTGTGGGGCCGTCAACTTTGACTCTCCGGGCAATAAAAAGAAAGTTACAAGTACTCGTGGCAAACTAACGCACACCGGCATTCTGAATGACCAGTCGGCTCTGAACATTGCCTCTTCCTTTATCTAGCACTAGTAACAAAGGCGAATGAATTCACTTTGCAGGAAGGACGTTCCGGGATATTAACTACAGTGTAAGGTTGAAATGGATATAGGTGCATAAAATTCGCACAGATTATTACCACGATTGGTAGAGAGTGCCTGTAATAGAGCTAATTTTTCATCTGCAGTTCAGTGGTACATAAATACCTACGCACCTGACGCCGCTGACTCAAAACTGAAACGAGTTTAGTATACTCCTCTTAGATATGTCAATTTGCATTACATCACGCAAGCAAAAGCGATACTTCAACACGTACTAGATTCGTTGACGTGATTTCATACTTTCACACACACACACACACACACGCACGCACGCACACACACACACACACACAGATATATATATATATATATATATATATATATATATATATATATATATATATATATATATATATATATATATATATATATATATATATATATATATATATATATATATTCTTATTACACATGGTTAATGCTAAATGCAGCTTAAAACTCGCAACTTCATTTTTTTTTTCTACTGTGTGGGGCAGGGTACGTAACCTTCGAAAGTGTCGGTTCTATGTTTATGGCGTGCATCTGCTTCGGTGGCTTTCTTGGTAGAGCGCCGGGCGCTTATCGTCGCGGCCAAACTTCTTGTTCATTTTTTATTTCTCATTCGTTAGCGTCCATTTTGTCAACGTCATATCCGTGAATGAAATACGTCACTAAAGTCTTGGTGGACCCCGGCATAAAAGACTTTCGTGTTAAAAGAAGCACAAAATAAAGGGAAGGAAGGTTCTTCTGTGGACATAGAAGTGAGGCCTACACATGCGAGGCACGGTTATTATCGGCGGGCAATGTAAAGCAATGAGGCACTATCTCTTTTACGCTCTGCGAATTAGTGCAGCTATACTTCCCTGGTGCGGCCCTTGAAGTAACGCTCTATTGCGGTCTCGTGCATTAAAATCCGTGCTTTCAGAGTTTTCCTTCTTCCGCACTTTGCCGCTACGACCGCTGCGTTCTATTGTATTGTACAATGAAGTTCCCGCGGCGCCTATGCGTAACGACTTCAATCTGTTTTTTCCTTCTTTTTTTTTTTTGCTGATTTGAATGACAGTGTTTTCCAAAGTGAGCCCCAAAGTTAGGTGACGATGCAGATATCTGAAAAAAAGAGGGTGTGTGCAGACGTCCACTGAGCAATCTTACTGACACTACACGGCGGGCCTTACTCTTTCTCTGAACTTTGACATTCTATCTTGCTTGGTTTTCGTCAGGTAACAAAAAGTCACATGGTTCCTTATGCATTTTCCTAAGACGACTGTAAAGCGAAAGCCATCTTCTTTTTTTTTCTCAGTCGCTTTTATTGATCCCGTCCGAAAGCTTTTCGCAACCATTGCGCTTTTGCACGTATTACCTCCGGGATCGGAGGAATTCTAAGTTTTTTGCACCTCAGGTTGTATTGCAGTGCCGCTGTGATCGGCCCACCTTTGACCAAAGTGATGATGTCATGTGATGAAGTCATCACATAACGTCACCTAATGTTAGGTCATAATAACGTCACAATGACGTCACACATTTTTGCGACGTGGCACCATGATGACGTCGTAGGGTGACGTCATCACATTTTTATTATCTTTTTTTTTGCGTCATTCGTCTTGCGCCGACGCCGACGGTCGCTTTTCTCGTTTAATGAAAGCATTCGCCTGAATATTTCAATTTGGTGAATCTTCACACTGTACTAGCGATGGCATGGCCAGCTGCGCCCACGCCTTGGTTACGAAATCACCGTACACGGTCTCCGTGCAACGCGAGGTCCCTCGCCTTTAAAACGCAATTTAGGCGTGAAATGCCGTAGAGGATTGCAGCGTACGTTCAAGAAGGGACTCGTCGTCTCCGCTACTGGTTGCGCAGTGCTTGCAATGCCGGGCTCACTTGGGAAACAAGGCTGGTGGACGACGCTCTCGGCGGCAACTGACGTGATCTGAATTTGAATACTGCCTCGACAAAATGTTATCTTCCTAGACGAGAACGTCAGCATCATGTTCGCTATTGGGAACGTGCCTCCGACGCTTCGCTAACGCGCCTGCACAATGGAACGTGAAGTGGCGAAGGCAGGAGAAAGGGGAGGCTCGCACCGCCTGCTGCTAAGGGGTGTCCTAAATGTATACCGTAAATCCTCATGCGGTGCCCGCATTTTCCGCGAACGCGGGTAGCAAGAGAACGTCGTTTGTGATATGGCAAACGTCTCTCTCCTTCTGTTGTGCGATACAATTGCTGTTGGTTTCCCGTGATCGAGATACAGAAAGCGGCTGAATCTTTCTTTTTTTTTTTTTGTCTGACAAAGAAATGCCTGTGATGGTGTTCAGTATTCCTTTGTGTATGAATGGCTAAACGGCCTCAAGCACGCATCATAGCTGCTGCAGAGACGGAGCTAAAAGAGCCGTATTCTTAAACCATGGTTTGATAAAAAAGGTAATTTAAGTACGCATGAAATTTAGTCTCCAAGAGGTGGGTGAGTTTACCATACACGTACAGAATTTATAAATATATAAGGCAATTGAGTTAATTAAGTTATTGAAGTTAATTATTCTAATCTAAGAATAATAGCGATGAGAAACGCTATTATTGGCGGACACGTAACGCCTACGCTCTTTTTTTTTTTACATCTGATTTTCTATTTCTGTGTGTCCTTCCGTAATCCCTTGTTTCCTACCGCATCCTTCCCGGATTTGAAAGGAGCAGAATGCATACAAGAAGGAAATTAACACACGCTCCCATCAAGATCGTCTGTCCCTTCTGTACTATTCCCGATATAACTTTTGGTTTATGCTTTACGTTCGTTTGCCAGAGAATATACATGAAAATATAATATACACAACATGAACAATACATTTACAATATACAAGGAAACAGAATTTCCGGCACAACTTGCCGCCTGAGCTGATTGGTTTTATGTCGGCTCTTCACGCTGTTCTGTGAAAGATATGAGGTCTGAGTGAACACCTAAACAAGGCCATTGCGTCCGCATACGAGGCATCGCGGTGTTTACATCGATTAATCTTTATCCAGTTGTAGGCGTGACGTGTAGTTTTGTTCCTTGCTTCAGCGACACCATGACCGTCTCGCCCGTGAATACCCACCGCTGCAGCTTAGTCGCTATGGCAACGCGCCGCTAAGCTTCAGTTCGCGGGCTCAATCGCGGCTGCCACGGTTGAATTTTGACGGCGACGAAGCACAAATAGACCGGCGTGCATACTTGTAAGTGCATGTTTAAAGGCAAAAACCAGGCAACCAATATCAGTGCCCACATGAGCCTGCCTCAAAATCAGTGGCTTCGGCACGCAAAACATTAAAATTATTAATTTAATAATACTACTAACATTACCAGAGATTGTATCAATTATTCAGAAAAATAAAGTTTTCAAGAAGAAAACACTATTATGAATTCAGGCTAAATATAGAAAAGCCAGAACTTGTTTGAAGATTACTTCTACGTGGTCAGGACAAACCATTAGTGGCTGCAGGATTTACGACAGACGTGAATTTCTCGCATATTAATTTCCGGCGCTACAAATATAATTTATCACTTTGCAGATCACAAAGCCTCCTGAGATTAAAATTTCGAGTTAGAGGTCTCGTGCCCGAGCTTCGATGGTAACTATATCATTTGAAAACCGCTATAAGTACACTTGACATAGTCTTGAATCGATATAAAAATGAATTAAAAATTGAATATATATATATATATATATATATATATATATATATATATATATATATATATATATATATATATATATATATATATATATATATGGGGGGTGGATTATTCAGTGCCAACATCTTTTTTTTTGTAAATTCTCTTAACGACCTCGTGCCTCATTCAACCAAAAGGCACAGCTCCAGAACTTTCCCCTCTCCTTAATGATTAATGGTGCACTTCAGTTACAGAAGCCTAAGCGCTAAGGCGTTACAGCTTACGGTGCTCCCAATTTTGAAATATCGCCTCCTTTTTGCTCAAGAATATAATTATTCAAGCGACGACATTTCTCTTTTGTTACGGTCCCCTGGCACTTTGTACAGCGCATGTTCATTTCAAAGCAAAGCTAAAGTGGCACACTACCCTGGCCTCAAAGCTGGTAATTTCATCTTGGCGCGAGAGTTGTTTTCTTGATTATGATTTACTACGTGTTACCTTTGTTCTCCCTTCTAGTCCACTCAGTGTAACCTATTTCTTTACATAAGTACTACTGTGTTGTCTTCTATGCAATACGCAAGAACAAAGCGGATGATAAATGCAACCTCCCGCTGTTTCGTGTATCAAGGACACGATTTGCGTATATGCACTCTTGTCCCCGGAAAAATGTATTTGCCGAATGGCTACTCTGTCTTAAGCTGGTATCTTTTTTATTTATTTCCTCATTTCTTCATCTCCTCGCCGTGGGCTTTCTTTCTTTCTCAAAAGAAACTTGCATGCTAAGCGAGATGCGTCATTCGTTAGAATAAGGATCTACTCTCAACTATGCAAGAAAATGAGCGCGTGCATTTTCTTCTGTTTTTAACTGTCGCTTTATCCAGGTGAGTGAGTGAGTGAGTGAGTGAGTGAGTGACGTGAGTGAGGTGAGTGAGTGAGTGAGTGAGTGAGTGAGTGAGTGAGTGAGTGATGGTGAGTGAGTGAGTGAGTGAGTGAGTGAGGTGAGTGAGTGAGTGAGTGAGTGAGTGAGTGAGGTGAGTGAGTGAGTGAGTGAGTGAGTGAGTGAGTGAGTGAGGTGAGTGATGTGAGTGAGTGAGTGAGTGAGTGAGTGAGTGAGTGAGTGAGTGAGTGAGTGAGTGAGTGAGTGAGTGAGTGCATTGACTTGCTGATGTTCCTTTCATAGTATTTTTAAGAAATTATACCATATATTGATGTTGATTTACGATATGTAAGATATATATGATGCTGTAAAGACACACTGGGCACTACAGTTCAGTCAACTGACCATGAGTACCGCGAATGACTTGAAAACTTTCATCTTGCTTTGTTCGTTCCGAAAACCTTCGTACAATCTCGGCTGGAAGCTTTTTGTACATACATGGAATGATTTATGCTTACCACTCAGCGGTAAAGAATATTTGGCCATCGATCCAAAACCTCTCTGAACCGTTCCTCGCGTTCTTTCTACTGCAGCCTGTGTTGGTTCCCACCACACCGCATACTTAGCTAATTAGCGTCTTCCCCATTCCTTAATGCAGGTTTCGAAGCATCACTTTCAACTTCGTTAAAACTTAAAATTGCTAGACCGCAAGACCACCCCGCGAACCTCCCCTGCAAAATGCGTTTCTCCTGACCTCGCTACTTATCGTGACTGACCATTTAATTAAACGGCCATCCAATCTTTTCTTCGCTGTATTGCGAACATTCATGAAAGGTTCCCTGAGGACATGCCCACAAATTTCAAGAAATAAAGAAAAACGAAAGCAAAAGGATTAGAGAAGCGCCTTAGCTATCCAAATGTCTGGAGAAATGCCGCCTATATAGGGAAAAAAATAAAGCGACATAAAAAATCAGCCAATAGGGCTCTTCAGACGATGTAGAAAAAACAAAAAAGTTATTTCTTTTCTTTTATACGCTGATTGTACGTTTCTTTAACAAGCTTTAACGCCAAATAACACAGTGACACAATACACAATGACACAAGTGACAAAATAATGAGATCTCAAGAATCAATACCATATCAAGCACTCGTAGCGACAACTTTTTTAATAACATTCATTTACTTGCTCTGTGATAGTCTTTACTTAATTAGTGCAAATTGATATTGTTTTTGAAAAAAAATTGTACCAAGATACCCAAAGGCAATTAAGGCAGTAACAGTCACCAAAATAATTACAGGAAGCTTGATTTGTCTGCCTAATGAACTTTTGGGTCATGGGGGCACTCCTTCGTCTACAAAGTGTAGCCGGTACTATATAGCATAGTGGTCTTTAATGATAGAAAAAAAACGAACTTAACGCAGTCTTTCTACAACCTACAGTGTGAACGAAGCTGTGATGTGGTCGTATTTTCGCATATGAAGGGTCTATACAGTTCTGTTTGCAAGGAGTGAGAATAGACGCACAAGAAAAGCAGAAAGGTTGATCATATCGAGCCCGGTTAGCTACCCTGTCTATGATGATATACGCTGTTACAGCGTAGATGTTAAGGTTTTCGCTACGCCGCGTGGCGCGAACAAAAACTCTACCTAGCTATGATGTCACCGCGCATTACTGGAATATGCTTAGTCAAACGCATAAGGTCAAACCACGCTAAGATCAAGCTAATTAGGAGTGCGATAATTAAGATCAATTATTACAATGTTAATTAAGAATATGCTAATTAAAGGCGTGCTAACAAGACTTTTCTAAATAACATGTTTCTAATTAAGGCCGCCACCTTGCGGTGCATTAAAGCGGTGACGACATTATACTTCTGCTTTGGAAATGCGCCGAATGGGATGGTCGTAGCAACGGCGCGTTGCAGGAGCTAATGACGGAGGTAACGAAGTTTTTTTTTTAACCCTTGTGGCAAACATGTCACTACGCCGTTATAGGGGACACTCATAGCATCCATCCATCTATAGTGTACCTAGTACATTATACATCCGTCCATCCAAGGACACTGTGAGAGGAAAGTGTGAAAGATAAAAGGCGCGTTCATGTAGCCTCCGTTATGTGTTTGGCGGTAGCTCAGTGGGCTAAACGCCCGCCAGGCATTGTCGCGGACCGAGAGGTCGCGGTTTCGACTCCTTTCACCGGAACTTTTTCTTATGGCTCCTTTTTTTCTTTGCCATCTGATGGCGTTCATTTTGCTGGCTTTTCCGTGACGGAAATATGTCATGAAAGTCCTGGTGGACCCCGGCATAAAACACTTTCGTGGTAAGAAGTGGCGAAGCTTGCACTAAGTCGCGCAAGGCTTGAAACAGCGAAACAGGACGACTCTGAAGTCTAATCTGGTTGCTCCTAGGTTGTTGCTAGGCTTTAGCTAGGTTAGTCACGACACAGATGTCGTGTCGTGAAGATTACCTGGCCACGTTTTCCGGATTTGCTCGGCGCCCTCGATTTCGTTCTCGCGCAGCGGCAAGCCTCGCTTCTCGGATCGCGGCTTCTTCCTCGGGAGTGTGACTTAGCTTCGGTCGACCCATGTCTGCGTATGGTTAACTGCACACTAGCTTTTATAACCGCAAAGTATCACGTGACAGTGGCGTGTTTCACTGCCATTGGTGTAGGTTCGAAGCAGGTGGCAAGACGCTCTCGGACTGACTACCGCTGTAAATGGCGTGATCGGAGGCGGAGTACAAACAGGTGGTACGGTAGACCACGTGATTATTTTGGCGGGAATGTGTCACATGACCAGTGTCGCCACTTTTTGGCGGGAACATGTCAAGTGATTTTTTCGCGGGAACGTATCACGTGACTCCTAGCTGTGATGTCATGTTACGTGGTGACACGTGGCTAACCGTGACGTCGTCGTTGGCGTAGGCCATCCATCGCTTCGGGGTCTCCTCGCAGCCGCCGTTGCCTTTTCCGTTCCCTAGTATACTCTAGTACGTACACGGGGTGTTCGGCTCGCCGCCGTCGCTTTGCAGCCATTTGTTGGGCTAGCTGTTGCCTTCATCATTTTTATCGGACCAGTGGTGAGTAGTGGGATTTACCCAATTTTTGTGGCATATACCCGTTTATGGTCGCACAGTGGCACATACCCGTAAAAATGATGATAGTTTTCTGCGATCGACTCACAAGGAACGATTTGCTAAACAGCTTAGCTGTAAGAATATTTTAAAAATGTAATAAGGAAGGAAGCGTCCTTTAGCCGGGCGTTTAAAGAGTAGAATTTGATCACGCGACCTTCATGTCAGCAGTGGAGCCACTACACCACCGCTGCGGGTTCCACAGAAAGTGTATCATAAAGTAATCTATGTCTCTTTTTTGTTGTAAGCGGAAACGCAAAGAAAGGAGCAGACACAGAGAAAGAACTAGAAGACCAGTGGGAGGCTCTGCTGGTGACGCAAGACCCTGACAACCAGCTACGATTGGTGAACAGGGCTCGGGCGGCGGCAGCGAGCCATGGCTACCTGGACTGAGGAGGCCACCCACCTTAGGGCTCAAGTACCAAGAGCCTGGTTAAAAATAAAGTTCATTTCTCTCTCTCTGGCTCGGTGTAGACTGTGAATCACCTGCGGCGCATGCCCGCATGTCATGACCCATGTTATGCGGGTATGCGCCACACGTGAATGGGAAAGGGTTTTACGACGTACGCTACCGGGATATAATGTTTTTCATGTCATTACTTGTTAATCATGTTCGTCAGATATGTATGCGCACCCCTTCCTATGCCAATTTTTGTATATACAAAGTTAAGGAGGCGACTACAGAAGCGCCCAGACATGGCGGGGGGGGGGGGGGGGTCTAGATAAATAGACAGATAGGCCGAAACGCTCAAAGTGCCTTTGGTTCGCTGTGAAACGCTTCGCATTTAGTGCACTCCCACTTTGAGTGATGCGGGTGTAATAGGGGTTATGCAGACGGTCATAAAAACGTAATAAGTGAAGCTTGGGTGCCAAGCAAAATGAGCACAATGTGCCGCGCGTGTAGCCTTTCACCACTTCAAATAATAGCTCGCAACAAAACAACTTGCGCCATCCGCCATTACTGAAAATGAAAACGTTAAAACAGGCCACGCCAACAGGCCATGTTTGGTGTTTGTGTCGCATGAAAACTGCAGTAGAAAGTCTCACCTGTCCTGCGTACTTCGTTCGTGCCTTGTTTCCTTTGTGCTATCAGAAGCTAAAAAAATAAACAGGGGGAACTGGTAGTGCACATAAGATATGTAGACGCTCCGTTTTGCAAAAGGTCGTTCCTTTAAAAAAGTAATCGCAATACTGCAACGGGCAGAAGTCAGAAAGTCTCATGGAGTCCATCCTCGGGGCAAGCCGACAATTCGGTTAGGGCGCCATCGGTGGCGAATCTTCATGCATCGTCAAGCCACGCGCCTGGCCTGTGCTGTGGAGCTAAGCCTACTCACCGCCTGAGTCACACATGCAGCCCGAGGTCGAAACCCAATTTAAAGATGCCCAAAGCCTGACGGCGGCACTGAGTTGTGGACGAAGGGCCGCGTAGTAAAAGCAGCCGCATGCGCCATGTTTTACAATGCTCGCGTCCCTGCAAGAAAGGACGAGAAGTCAAGCGACGTGAACTGAATTGAAATGTCAGCTTACAGTTTCGATTCTTAGCCAAAGTAGTGCCAGGCAACATGCAGAGAAAGGGCATCATGCATGCAAATATCTTACTCGGGCAGTGTGTCACGGTTTACTGAAGATTCAACGCGTAAGCTCCATTCAAAACACAGCATTACAAACGCGGTCGCCCAATATTGCGATTATTACTTATTTAGCGTGAACTTCCGAGGCAAGGGACGAAAAAATGTGCGACACACACAAGCGCTTGTGTGTCGCAGATTTTTTCGGGCCTTGTCTCGGAGGTTTGCGCTAAAGAAGCATTCATGGATTACCAACAAGCCCGAACATGCACATTGCTCAGCAATATTGCGAGGTGTTAAAAGAGAGCATGAACAGCCTCAGATATTCATGTGCCTGAGGCATTCAGCCATGTCCAGAACGACTAACCATGAATTGGGTGCGCTAAGGAGACCTGCGTTATTGTTGCAGATCTGATGCGAAATTCTCAAATAAATACAAGCGACTTAGCAGGGGCGTAGCCAGAAATTTATTTCGGGGGGGGGGGGGGGGGGGGGTTCACCATACTTTATGTATGTTCGTGCGCGCGTTTGTATGTGTGTGTGCATATATACGCAAGCAAAACTGAAAAATTTCGGGGGGGTTTGAAGCCCCCCCCCCCCTGGCTACGCCCCTGCGACTTAGTAAGAGTAAGCAAAATACACCCGCTGACCTACGTTTGTATCACTGGCCTACATGTGAGCCGTATCAAAGGGAACATCGAATTCGTTTTAACAAAACAGTCACTTGCAATCTATGGAATTTATTACCACGTCATTTCAACTAATTTTTACCAGTGAGCTTTGTATGTATATGCATGTCTGCAGATTTACGCGCGGAATGTGTGTTTAGACACTGTAACGTCTTCAAAACGGGTCAGACGTTTCATTTCAATTAGCTAGAGCAGGTGTTCTTGAGAAAGCGTATCTTGCCTGTTTCCCTCACAACGAAACTGAATCGTAATGTCCAGTTTTGAACGTTGAAGAGAGCTGTGATTGAGAAAAAATATTTTCTGTTGCGTCATCCATCATGTACAATACCTCAGAAGTTCTTGTATGATGGCATCATTGTCCTGATTAGAAGAATAACGCCCGTATTTATTTCTGATGCATTGTCTTCCGATTATATAAACGTGCAAATCATGGATGTTAGTACTCAGAAAACACGTCCATAGCGAGGTACGACATCGCAAATGTGCACACGTGAAAGCAAAACAAAACACGTAAAATACGGCTCCCTAACCTATTCGGACCATTTGCAATGTTGACGACTGCATTCTCTTGGCTCAAAGGAATTCAGCAGGCACACGCCAAAGAGAATCGGAGAAAACGAAACAAGCAACGCGCCTGACACGAACCAGCGAGCCAACACACACACACACAAAGAAGGCCGACACCGTCATGCTATAGTTTCACCGCCTAGTCTAACGTATCGAATTGAATTCAGATTCCTACGAAAAGCGGCGTCGGTTTCGTTCTACGTATTCCTTTGTTCGCACTTTCGAGTGCGAACCGCATTTTTGTCGAGAGAAAAACAACGAGGCTTCACTTTGTACAATTGAATTTTCCACAACCGCCGGGCCGCACTTGCATATTGAAGCGTACTGAGTTTTGAAATCGCTTCTGGTCGACAAACTCGAAGCGCCAAATGTGCCAGCCGAGAGAAACAACGGGAATATGCAATGTTAACGCGGCAACTGCGCTGCTCGCAGTATTCGTCAGGATGCGTACAAGAAAATAGGCGTGAAAGATCCACTGGCAAGTTTCCGGCGTTTGCTGCTCTGGTTTCATTTCGTTGCCTTGTTTTTTTTTTTTTTTTTTTTCATCCCAGACTCAACCAGTATAAGTAGGTTTCCCGAAGAGCAAAGAATTCGGTTAGTTGTCAATACGCATCACGAAGCTCGTCATGCTTTCCATTGCAAATGAGAGAAAAGAGCTCCATTAGGAAACCATTTCCAAGTACATTAGCATTTATTGTATCCACTGTGAGCGCTGACTATATAGTTCATCTTCATCTGTACAGACACCATTGTAATCATCATCTTCGTTTGTCACGCGGGCTGCGCCGCTTTGGACATTGAAAATATAACCTTTCGATTACTGAACTGGGCGTCGTCTCATAAGTGGTGGAGAGTGCTGTGGTTCCCACGTCCTCTTGCTCTACCGGTCACCCCTGGAGCTCCGGTCTGGTCGACGGTTGTGCTCGCAAACGACAGTGATGGCACAAAACAACGCCTCCGCTGCCGCAACCGCTTCTGCTCAGCCAGTTGGGCCTAACTACACAGTGAGTACGTCGCAACGAGACCCTCCGGTATTTTCCGGCCTTCGCGGTGAAGACGTCGAGGAGTGGCTCGACAATTATGACAGAACCAGTGTTTGTAATTATTGGGACGAGGCCCACAAACTACGCTACGTTCCTTTTTACCTCAGGGAAGGGGCTAAAACCTGGTTCTACAACCATGAAAGTGACTTTCCTGATTGGGCAGCCTTCACGGCGCAACTCCGTCAGATATTTGGTACATCTGCAGGACGCTCTGAGGTAGCGAAACAGAAGCTCGCAACCCGCATCCAAGGGCCCGACGAATCATATACGTCGTATATTGAAGACGTTCTTGCTCTCTGCCGCCGTGCCCAAAGTGACATGACGGAGGCCGATCGCATCCGTCACATACTAAAAGGCGTGAACTCTGTGGCCTTCAATGCTCTCGTCATTCAGAGCCCAAATACAGTTCAGGATATAATCACCACATGCCAACGCCTGGACGTGCTCTATTCGATGCGCCTTCCACACGCCTCCTCTGACGCGCGTTTTGCTGGAGAACATGAATTGCGAGCCCTGATCCGCACCATTGTCAGAGAGGAACTTCACGGTCTTGTTCCGGGCAACACAGCCACTTCGCCTGTCCGCTCTCCTCCTCCCAACCTGCGTGAAATTATCAAGGACGAACTGGCATCGATGACAAGCGTCGCACGTGCCCCGTCTCCTGTACCCTTTCGCATGCCTTCGTACGCAGAAGTTGCATCCCGGGCCCCTGCACCAATCCCATCTGCGCCTGCGGACGTTGGGTGCGACCATTTGGCGTCGATGGCAGCACAGGCACCAGTGCAGCCACACTACCCTACCTGGCGTCCTTCGCGCCCCGTCTGTTTCTACTGTGGCATACGGGGCCATATATCCCGTTTCTGCCGCCGCCGTCAGCAGGATGAACGACGTGGCTATTCTGCTTATGAAAGAGACTTTGCCCCAAGATCTGATGCCTACGCTCCAGCACCGTATCCATCCTCCTCACGTCGGTCGCCTTCTCCTCCACTGTCCCAAGGCATGCCTCGTCCTTCTCGTTCACCTCGCCGCCGTTCTCCGTCACCATTTCGGCGTACGACATCACCCTTGCGTCCTGCTCCGATCTCTCTGGACAGCCACTCGGAAAACTAGAAGCTGCAGTTTTTGGAGGGGAAACTGCTCGTTATCGAAACGTCACAACTCCTCCGTCTCGCCCAGCAAATTTACTGCCTGTTTGTGTGGAAGGTGTTTGTGTTCACGCCCTTGTAGACACTGGAGCCGCAATTTCAGTCATTAACCGCGAATTGTGTTTTCGTCTACGGAAAGTGCAAACTCCTTATGTCGGTCCCATGTTATACGGTGCTAATGACAATCCGATTTGCCCGACCGGACAGTGTACTGCGCGCGTTCTCATCGACGGAGTCCGCCATCATGTACAGCTGGCTGTGCTTCCTTCATGCGCTCATCAGATAATCTTAGGCTGGGACTTCCTATCGGCTTCGTCGGCTGTCATTTCGTGCGGTCAACCTCTCATTCGTATTACGGACACTGAGCTTTCTTCTGCTGCCGATTTTTCACCGCCCAACCTTGCCACAGCTGCGGATTTTCTCCTGCCTTCAGGGCAAGAACGTGTACTTACGATCAGGTCACGAGACGTTATAGATGGCGACGCGGTGGTTATACCTTGCCAGCGCTGTATTTCTCGAGGCATCGCCATCGCATCTTGTCTAGTGCGGTTCACACGTGGTTATGCAAGCATCACCGCCTACAACACGACGCCAGAAGCCCTACTGCTGCCAGAGGGGACTACTGTTGCCAGCATTTCTGAAGAAGCACCGGTATGTGTCGTCACTGTTTCAACTGACTCGTCATTTCCACAGTGTACGCCCGCGGAAGGTTCATCGCGTGCTCTCAAGGCCACTTTGAGTGCAGATCTCAATCCGACCCAGACTGATGCCTTGCTGACCCTATTAATGAAACACAACACTTGCTTTGACGTTTGTTCCGATGGCCTGGGTCAAACAACAGTGGCCGCTCATCGCATCGACACAGACGGATCTCGTGTCATTCGTCGCCGCCCTTACCGTGTATCAGCTTCTGAACGCAAAGTTATAGAAGAACAAGTCAACGACATGCTCGCACGCAACATTATCAGGCCTTCGGCAAGCCCGTGGTCTTCTCCTGTTGTGCTCGTTAAAAAAAAGGATGGCTCGGTGCGATTTTGTGTTGATTATAGAGCGCTGAACAATATTACTCGTAAGGACGTCTATCCTATGCCTCGGATCGACGACGCTCTTGATACTTTACAAGGTGCCGAGTACTTTTCGAGCCTCGACTTGCGCTCTGGTTATTGGCAGATCCCGATGCACGAGTCCGATAAAGAGAAGACTGCATTTGCCACACCTGATGGACTCTTTGAATTCAATGTAATGCCTTTTGGCCTCTGCAATGCCCCAGCCACATTCGAACGAATGATAGATACGGTACTGCGTGGATTAAAATGGAAGACCTGCCTTTGCTACCTGGACGACATCGTCATCTTTTCGTCCAGCTTCTCACAGCACCTGGAACGGCTAGACGAAGTTCTGACCTGTCTAGCTAAGGCCGGTCTCCAGCTAAACACTAAGAAGTGTCGGTTTGCCAGCCGCAGCATCAAGGTATTAGGTCACGTTGTCAGCAGGCATGGCATTGAGCCCGATCCCGACAAAGTTGCTGCAGTACTGCACTTTCCTACACCAACCACACCTAAAGACCTTCGCAGCTTCCTCGGCTTAGCGTCGTACTTCCGCCGCTTTGTGCGTGATTTCGCCACTATTGCAGCTCCTTTGCACAAGCTTTTGACCGCGAGCGCACCTTTTGTCTGGTCGGATGAATGCGAAACCGCTTTTCACACTCTCAAGCGATGCCTCACATCGCGGCCAGTGCTTCGGCATTTCGACCCTGCAGCGTCTACTGTCCTACACACTGACGCAAGTGGACATGGCATCGGTGCCGTCCTGCTGCAGCGGAACCACGCTTCCGAAGAACAAGTCGTGGCCTACGCGAGCCGCACTCTTTCCCCTGCTGAGCGAAATTACAGCATCACCGAACAAGAATGCCTCGCCGTCGTGTGGTCCGTGCAAAAGTTTCGTCCTTATTTATACGGCCGGCATTTCACAATCGTCACTGACCATCATGCTCTGTGTTGGTTATCGTCTCTCAAGAATTTGTCGGGACGCCTTGGCCGTTGGGTACTGCGTTTGCAAGAGTATGACTACAGTGTCACATATAGGTCGGGTCGGCAACACCAAGATGCTGACGCCTTGTCGCGGTGCCCGCTCTCGCCAAGCGCCCAAGTGTCGCCTTCAATCTGTTCATCACCGACCAGCCATGTGACCAAGCAGACGGCCGGTAGTCCGAAAGAGTCCGTTGCCTCAGTGGATTTTCTTTCATCCACAGATCTCACCTCGCTCCAACATGCAGATACATACTGCCGCACAATCATCGATCGGCTTACTGGCTTATCCCGTGCCCCCAACAGCCGCTTAAGACGACAGCTTGAACGTTTTAAACTTCGAGAGGGAACGTTATGTAGGCAAATTTACCACCCTCTCGGTAACCAATGGGTTCCAGTCGTCCCTCGTTCACATCGTCTCCAGGTTTTACAAGCCCTGCACGACGACGCGACAGCTGGCCACCTGGGTTTTCACAAGACTTACGAGCGCATCAAAACTCGATGCTTTTGGCCTGGCCTCTCAACAAGTGTGGCCAAGTACGTCAGTTCCTGCGCGTCATGCCAACACCGAAAACGTACCACATCTCTTCCCGCAGGCCCTTTACAACCTCTGCCGTGCCCGTCCGCTCCCTTTGACTTCGTGGGCATCGACTTATACGGACCTCTCCCGCTTACGCCAGCCGGTCACCGCTGGATTGTTACTGCCGTGGACCACCTAACTCGCTACGCGGAAACGGCAGCTCTTCCCTCTGGTGCTACCTCGGAAGTAGCCGATTTTGTCCTGCGCGCCATTATTTTGCGCCACGGCGCCCCTCGTGTTCTCCTTAGTGACCGTGGCAAGACATTTCTTTCCCATGTCCTTGCTGAAGTCCTCCAGGCCTCTAACACCGTCCATAAGACCACATCAGCATATCATCCGCAAACAAATGGTCTTACAGAGCGTTTCCACCGAACTCTGTCCGACATGATATCCATGTATGTTCAGCCAGATCACAAAAACTGGGACACTGTACTCCCTTTCGTCACGTTTGCATATAATACTGCCATACAACGCACGACGAATTACAGCCCGTTTTTCCTCGTGTTTGGCCGTGAACCGACTTTTGTTCTGGACACCACATTTTTATCCACGCCCTCTGTTCCATCTTCGTCCCTTCCAGAAGAGTTCGCTGCTCGCGTCGCCCGCTGCCGTGAAATTGCCCGCGCCAACACTGCTACCATTCAGGACAAGAGGAAAGTCGGTTTTGACGCGAAACGTCGAGTTGTTTCGTTCCGTCCAGGCGACGAAGTCCTCCTGTGGACACCTGTTCGTACCCCTGGGCTCTGTGAAAAATTTCTTCATAGATATCTAGGTCCATACACCGTGCTGGAAAGGACATCTGCCGTGAACTATCGCGTCGCTCCAGCCAGCGCGGCTACTGATCGTCGTCGCCGCAGCACCGAGATCGCTCATGTCTCTCGCCTGAAACCTTATATTCGGCGTTCCTACCCTTAACCTGCTGCCCGCTTTCGCGAAGGGGGAAAATAGTGTGAGCGCTGACTATATAGTTCATCTTCATCTGTACAGACACCATTGTAATCATCATCTTCGTTTGTCACGCGGGCTGCGCCGCTTTGGACATTGAAAATATAACCTTTCGATTACTGAACTGGGCGTCGTCTCATACCACAAATAACGCCCATAATTGTGCAATGTAAAGCAAATGTTGCTCAACAATGTCACAAAGTCCCGAAGCGCTTCGCACTTGAGCCGTGTTCGTGATTAGTGGCAGCTTCAGCTGTCGCACTGAGTGAACGAAGGTCAAGACGTGCGCTCTTGAGAAGCATCGTATTATGTGCTGAAGCCTGTACTGCACGACTCGAGATAACGGTACTTTGCCGAGTGTGTAACTTGGTGTCGCTTTCACCAAAATCTTTTGCTTTCCGAATCGGCATAGAAGACAGTGCTGCTTGCAACCACTGCGGCAGCGAAGAAACTATAGAACACGTTCTTTGTTGCTGTCGTCGGTATACAGCGCACACGTATACTGTCGCTAGCGGCCGTGTTGGCCTGACTTGACGACAGGTCCCAGTCGGAACTGACAGTACTAGAATGTCGACCCGAACTGTCGTCGCACCGGAAATCTATTAAGGCCTTATTGAACTTTTTTGCGTGACTGTGGGCTATTGGATAGACTAAAGTATACTCCCGCTCCGCACCTTTCTTCTTTTTGTTTGTTTGTTTTCGTTTCTCTTTGAATTCTCTCATTCTGGGTTCTTGCGATATTTCTTTCTCCTTTCTGCTTCCAGTAATGTAGGATAGCAAATCTTATGTTATAATTCTGGTTTACCTACCAACCTTTCCCTCAACTATATATATATATATATATATATATATATATATATATATATATATATATATATATATATATATATATATATATATATATATATATACACTGCATCTGGAATTGAATTAAAACTACGTTTGGGAACACGGTGCTTGGCGACATTCCCACCCATCGCTTCGCGTAGTTGACAACCTTTCCTTCTTTCTCTTTCACGGGTAAGGGTATCTTGAATGCCAATTTATTTTCTCTTTTTCACGTTACTCCTTTGGAAGGGAAGAAAGCTGCAAGGTCGATCTAAGAGACGACACTCTAAAGCTTTGCCACCGGTCGCGAGGCGCCAGCGTGACAGTTATTGAACTGATCAGCACGGTCCTTGGGAAGATGTGTCCAGCAGTTCATAGCAATCGTGAAAGACAATTTAACCTTGAAGGGAAATCGATGCAGGTTACTATACGCATGTGAGGCAGGAACAAGCAGGGAACGATGGATTGCAGTCTCATAGCGCAGTGACAATTTCGCGTGGGTTATCCTCTTTTCGTGTGCTTTCGGCTCCTGCACATCCGGTCAACTTCCACCTTTCCACTATTGGCGAAGCGGTGCTTTTTATACAACGAGTAGCACTTACAGTGAATAGTATATGTAGATAGCACAAAAGAAAGGAGGAGGAAAAGAAAAACGAAAGGACAGGGAGGTTAGCCAGTTAGTATGTTAGTGTGGTCTACAGTAACAAGAAATATTGACCTCCAAGGAATGGAGGTAAATGACGTTGAAGGAGACGGTGAAAATCTGCAACTACAGGCTGAATGATCTCGTGTGGTTCATGCATGATAAATTAGACTACTCCACCTATAGCAGACAGAAGGTATGATACATCGCTTCGTACTGAAATTTTGTGTTGTTGGGCTAAAATATATCTAATTCTAGGAACACTGTAGCCACGCTTGTGAAGTGATGTTCCACGCTTGTGATGACAGGAAGTTGGCACGTGTTAACTCCCAGACATTACAATACAAAAAATTGTAGCAATTACAAAAACAGCCTTTTTATTATTTCGTTTTTCGAACAGCAATGCCAGAATGAGAATGATACAGCGACTGTTAGATTTTTTCTAGGTTTTTGCCAGCGGATCAAAAAGTGTTCCGCGCCCGCGTTTATAATCAGCATCACCCGTCCCTCAGTGCCTAAGAAAATATTTAAAAGAAAAACTTTCACAACGAACCATCCCATAGGCCACGTGAACAAAAAATTTATTTTCATAACCTTTAGGCTCACTACTAGGAATTCCATAGATCTGCCTGCTTTCTGGCGATAAAGGTTGCGTTTTTTTCTCCTGGCTTTCTCGTTGAACGCTGGATGCAAGAGGCAAGCATACGGTATATAATAAAACAACAACGGAAACAGCTGCAACGTAAAGAAGGACAGAAAGTGCCAACACGATTACAAAAAACACCCTAAGATACGCGATCTCTTATACAAGCGGCGCGTCCGCTTCTCTTTGCACAGCGCTGATTGAAACCGTATCAAACGTACATTTTATATTTGTTCTTTAGAGGCCTTCGAGGTGGAAACCCAGCTGTATACTCTCCAAACAAGAAGACAGCAATGCAGCGATTTTTTCACCCCGTCAACCTGTTACAACGTTCCCTCATTTTTTTTTTCTCGTGGGGAACATTGTGCGAACCTTCCAAGCTCACAAAATAGCCTAGTGAAGGCGCCGGCTGTTTCTCCTATTTCCTACAGGTGCGCGGGACAACTCGATATCTATCTCAGGGTAAACTGTCCAGTGCGGAAATTCGCTCACTTCCTCCCGAACGTAATTTCGAAATTCCCAGATAGCTTGATGCAGCGAACTGCTTTGCTCTACTTTTTATCGTATTTTTTATCTTCCTTTAAAGACTCAGAAGCATACGTGTGCCATTTCCACGTGCAGCGCAAGGCAACCCGATTGCTCGCCAACGAGCCTTCCTCGGTCTAAATTATTTCATTAGATGACGCCAAGTTGGGATAGTTAGTCATCATTGTTCGAGTTCGTTGTTTCGCGATAGCTTCGTTTTGTCAGGCAACACTAACCAGCCGAAATGCCGACTTTGCTTTATTAAGTAAAGGGGTGCAGTGTTTTGTGAAATCTTTCTGCGGCAGGTAATTTTGCTGACAGCCATTAAATGAAATGCCACGTAATATCACACGTTTTCTTGTAAGAACAAAGTGCAATAGAAACGCCCGTTCACGGCATCATACTACTTTCACGAATAAAGGAATAGCCGGTATACGCTATTTTACGTGTCGGCTACTCGTGTGACGAGGCACTAATCGGCATCGCCCATAATGACATCCCCTAATGATATACACAATGTTAAACAAAACGTGCGTAGCCTCATTCCCACTGCATAAAACTAAATATATGAAGAAAGTTTGCCTGAAGGCTGCATCTTTCAGGATTTCTAATGCTACGCAGCAGCGTGTACGCTGTATAACATCGTGAATCACACGTTAACATCTAAGGTCTAGGAACCGGCTTCACATCAAAGATGACACTTGTCTTAACTTCCATCAGGCTGCACGCATTTAAGGACTCTGCAGGGAACCCTGCTTTACGAGCACGTCGTAGGCAGGTCACGAAGGGTCGTTTGGCGCAGTGGCTTACGAGAAGCCCATCGCTGAACGCCAGAAGCCGCGCGAGTGTGTTCGGGCCTGTTTGCGAGCGATTTGCCGGCCATCGATTTTGCGCCGCTTCCTTCAGCCGGGCTTCCGCGATGCCCAGCCTTTCTGTCTTCCACCGAATCTTCGTCGTCGCGCGTCCCTGAATACTTCACTCGTCACCTGCTTTTGCTGCGTCTAGCCTTGTCTGTCTTGTGCATCGAGTTATTTCCTGTGAGCCCCCGGCGAATGACCGGCCGAGACGTCACAGATGGCACTCTATAGAAGCAGTGAGTGAGTGAGTGAGTGAGTGAGTGAGTGAGTGAGTGAGTGAGTGAGTGAGTGAGTGAGTGAGTGAGTGAGTGAGTGAGTGAGTGAGTGAGTGAGTGAGTGAGTGAGTGAGTGAGTGAGTGAGTGAGTGAGTGGTGAGTGAGTGAGTGAGTGAGTGAGTGAGTGAGGTGAGTGAGTGAGTGAGTGAGTGAGTGAGTGAGTGAGTGAGTGAGTGAGTGAGTGAGTGAGTGAGTGAGTGAGTGAGTGAGTGAGTGAGTGAGTGAGTGAGTGAGTGAGTGAGTGAGTGAGTGAGTGAGTGAGTGAGTGAGTGAGTGAGTGAGTGAGTGAGTGAGTGAGTGAGTGAGTGAGTGAGTGAGTGAGTGAGTGAGTGAGTGAGTGAGTGAGTGAGTGAGTGAGTGAGAAAGAAAGAAGGAAAAAACAAAGTTAACCAAGGATGTGCGAACCTGGAAAGATTGTGCAGCATACAGCCACGGTCGAAATACTGTTGTCATCACAAATTACATTGAATCAAAGTGGCTTAACTTGTCGCAACAGAATGCTGCGGTGTAGTATCACTGCGCTTTAAAAAACATCTCTTCAGTATCGTGTGCCTGACACCGACTTTAGGAGCTTCATTTTGCAGATATCACAGCGACAAGATAGAGAGACAAAGTCAAAGGAAAGGCATGGAGGTTAACCAGTTTGCACCCGATTTGGTTGTCTACGGCGGTGGAGTGTAAATGGGAAAAAGGAATAGAGAAAGCAAGAAGGAAAGACACAAAAGTGACACAAGTCAACAGGAAACTAAGCATCTGAAACTCAGTAGCGCAGAGTAAGGATCTGTAACAGCTCAGTAGCGCTAGCGACGACTGCGGAAGCTGAAACTTCCACCACATGCATGTTTTGTGCTGCTCCATCTCAAAAAGTGTGCGTGCATGACGTATTTTTATCTCCTCAGCTCCCCTTTTTTCATCGTTGTTATTTAATGAGCATCAGTTGATACATAACCATAATTTAGTTGGCGATGAAGGCTCGCGTTAAGGTATGTTGCGTAGTTGCAATGAGCGCAGTATCTAGCAAGAGTTTGAGTACCGATTCATTATTCGTGGTCGCAAGGTTGTGACTCATGAGCGACGACGAGCCCGACCTAAGAGTTCACAGCTTAGAGGATTGATGTCCTATCTCAGAGCAATGGTCAAAAATGCAAAAAATTTCCTCCATGCAAGCGAGGCAAGTTCCCACTCGTTTTGGGAAGAACGTGCGATCAAGCAAACAAAGGCGGGAAACCCGCCCACCACACTCCCCCACCTTCGCATCTTGTTCTCGTCCTATCTGCCGTTAACTTCAGCTATTGTTGGCGCATCGGGGGCTCGACACAGGCTAGCAGCTCTTTCTCAGCGGTTGACGTGTTGCAGCACCAAGCCGCTGACATGCACTCGTTAGCGAGCCCGTCCGTAACCCGAGGCAAATGGTTTCTCTCTATACCACGTACATCCTCGGCCTCCTGTACACTTTGCAATGCCCTCTATTTCGTTCTCCGCGCGGGCGTGCGCCTCTTTCGATACAGATTCCTGCTTAGGTGTTGCAAAATAATTCAACATTCTTGGCTTCTCTTTTTCTTTCAACCTCTCTCTGTGTCTGCTCTCTATGGCCCGTGAGGTGAGGGGGGAAGGGGCTGCAGCGTCACGATATAGCATAGCAAGTCACTGCTGCGCTTTCAAAACATTTACGTTGTTAAGACAACAAAAATATCGTACAAAGCGAGTGAGAAAGAAATTAAAGTCATGCGATAAATAAAAAAGCGCTTGACTGACCAATATTATCGATGTTACGCGTTTTTTTAAAGCAGGCACCCGCTTTTACTACTAGCCTAACGCGTAAACTTGGTGACAGGGCCGTCAGTTGTAAGGATCTGACGGCGCTGTAATTACGCATGTCGTTACTAACAGATGGGAGGTGCGTCGAAAATATTTTAACAAAATTGAAACTCCGGCACGCTCCTGCATGCCCTCCGCACTGCTCCAATTCAGTTTCGCATAAATTAGGGTACTGTGATTGATTGGGATCACTTGAAAAAAAAAATACTGGTGCACGTACAAAAAGTAAGCAACAAGTAGTGTATAATCGTTGGGGTTTAACGCCCCGAAACCAAGATATGATTATGAGAGACGCCAACGAGTAGTTTGGGATGCAGTGTCGCATTCAGGACACTCAAAAAACGAGCGACGTTCAATCACCTGCTCATTACAAGTACTTTGAAGTTTAGTGGCACAGAACAAGCTCCCCTTTGCGCAAAACTTCACGTATTACAGGCGCGCTCAATGTGACTTACAACACGGGAGCACATGGCCTCACAAGATCCAAGATCCCCCACAGCTTCTATTAGCCCTTATTTTCATAACTAAATGCAGTGCTCTCACTTGGCGATGATCCAGAATAAGAAAATATAATTCCGTTGTGGAAATAACAGCAAGCGGAAGCCATGCGCAGTCTTTGAACTCGTGAGGCCACGTTCTCGCGCGTTACAAGTCATATTGAGCGCGAATATGCATTCCTCGCCTCCGCTGTGGGTGAAGCGATACATATCTATTGGCAATGTTGTCGTTCGTGCTGACGTTCAAACACGCCATAAAGAGAGAAAAAGATATTGGTAACGTCCCTCGCCACTAGGGTACACACACAAACGTAAAGTTCTAGAAGCAAGAATTTTACGGACCACCGCCACATCATGTTGACACGAAGAATTAAAGTGCGAGCTATCGGCCAACCATTTCAATCAGGAAGACCAACAGAGCAGTAGCGAGGAACCTCCAACGAGAGAAGTACTTCGTGATCCTTTGCAAGAACAGCAGAAACCTGCGGCGGCTGGCTCAAGGGATACCGAGTTCAAATGCAGCCTACTGGCAACCATCATTTTTTCCTTTGTTTCATTTTGCTTTTACTTACGTTTCCTAAGTTCTTCGGTGTCCCCGTTTCCAGTGCACATTTCTCCAACGCGAGTGCTGTAGAAATCGAATTGTCCTCAATACGACCCGGAGTCCGATCCGGAACAACGTCGCATCAGTCATTCCCTTTCTTGCGGGATACTCCGCTCCCAAAAGGGAAACGGGAAAAAGTTTATCCGAATCGATTAGACAATTGTATTGTTCTTTTCGACTACGCTCAACTTCCTCAGGGACAAAATCTTCGTTGCGGCAGCGCTAACAAAAAAAAAAGCTAAAACTACGGCCAAGTACTTTTCCAACACCGCATTACGAAAATACCTAATCTTTTTAACAAATTCCGGCTACGTTTCTTCCGTTGGCCACGAGGCCAAGAGACAACTTAGCGTACATTGCAGATTCTAAATACGCTGCTGGATGACACGTTTGGAGATAAAGGAGTGCCTTAGATAGTCCAAAATACACATTTTTGTGTGTACAGACAAGTACACTCTTAAAGGGAACACTCGCGTGCGGATTGCACTCACTCGCAGAAACATAGTGGCTTAGGCTTCCATAAGACTAGTGGTGGTTGAAAGTTATGGCTCCTTCTGACCGACTAGTGTTGTGCACCAAGAATAGAGAGCCTTAGCAAGTTACGGAAATACAGTGCGCAAATACGGTAAGGCAGTACGGTCGCGTTCCTCCTTTCCCGCTGGTTGTGCTTTCGCCGCTCCCCGTTCCAGTGACAATGCGTACCCCAAACGACAGGCGTCTCGTTAAAAATGCGTAGGCTGGCGGGTAACAATGAGACGTGACAACCCCGCACTAATCTTTGAACAAGCTTTTGTGGTGTTGGGGTGCCTTCACCGGTAAAAGGTCGACGACCTGGAAAGGAGGAGCAGTACCGTCATACGGTAGCGTATTTGCGTACCGTATTTCCGTATCTAGCTAAAACTCTCTATTGTTTCCACATCCACTTCTAGGTTCTCATTCGAGGGTTGCTTTTAACAGCGTGCGTACTGTAAAATTTTAATAGAGGTAAAATTTTATTTTTGTTAAAAGGAAGCAAAACACCAGGCGACGTTTTGTGAAATTTCATCGGTCAGGTATCTACCCTGACAGTGACCACAATTCTGTCGCCTCAACTAAATCAGCGCTTGAAAAAACCGAAACTTGCATAACTGATTAAAGTTTGCTGCCTCTTCAAAAGAAGGTGCTCATGGTTAAATTTCTTACCGCTCACTTGAGGACGTGCTGCAGACGTCCCAAGTAGAGCTGAACAGTCACGATTCCAAGAAGACTCATCCAAACACATTTTCTCAACTCCTCAATATCTTGCTCCATGTGTTCCAGTTAAAAAACTTGCTGAAAGTGCCGAGAAATGTTCACTAGAAACATCAAGGCATTTCGCTAGACGTACTGTTCATGGCATATGTCAGCAGTTGGGTCGGGAAAAAATTACCTGCGTTATCCTTGCCTGCAGTTTTCGATTCAAACTACTCTTTTGTCATTGCACGTATTACAGTGTCACACTCTCGAAAGCCTATAATCAGGCAGTCTTGCAACGGCAACATCGCTGATGTTTTCTACCATAAAACAAACGTAAGCAATGAACTCTGGCTCCTTCGTTAAACTTGTATATATAGAAAGCAAGAATGAAGTAGTGATAGTGAAATCAGTGCTAGGAGAGTATTTTGCATTAATGTGTTCACTCGAAATCAAAATAAAAAGCAAACACATGGCACAGATGAATAAGCGTGCATGGCTTCTTCGCGTGCCAGAGGCTGTTACCGGCAACTACTCATCACACCACACTGCGCATTTGCACCAGAGAACAGGCCTGGATAATACAAATGCTCGCCTTCAGACTTGGCGGCCCAAGTCGGTAAAAGAAAGAGCGTGGATACAGCGTTCCACATTATGTTAGCACGCAGCTTCACGTCTCTAGACAGCACTTTTCATTCGGCTTTTCTGACACACTTTTTCAAAGCGTCATTGAAGCGAATGCGTACGAGCTGTACTTGTTTTCGTAGATTTTCTAGTCATCTATAGCTAGAAATCTGGTTTGTGTACTGAGATAACACAGCCACATGCCTTTTGGAAGCTCACTAGTTACAAATCGAAAACTTCAAATGCATCCTAAACCACTTAATTGAAAAAGCTTCTAGCACAACTTCGGTTATATGTTTTCTGTGCACCTGAAATTGATGTGCAAATAATTGTCTCTTTGCAAAATTCAATAGATTGATTGCATTTGCCATTTGCATGGGTGAATTTCTGAAATGTCACATTACTCATTTTTAAACAAATGATATAGAGTTAGAACGATAACAAAACAAGGCAGTCAAAAAAAAAAACCTCGAGATAAAATGTGTCTATAGTCATTTTTTTTAATTTATCATTTAAAGGAATCATACCGTGAGACAAGAAGAATACAATTTATTTTTTTACTAACACGAAAGTGTTTTATGCCGCGGTCCACCAAGACTTCAGTGACGTATTTCCGTCACGGAAATGACGTCGAAAACATGTGCACGATCATATGGCAAAGAAAAAAAGTCCCGTCAACAGGCATCGAACCCACGACCGCTCGGTCCGCAATAACAGATGCCGGGCACGCTGTCCGCTGCACCACGGTCACAGACTCTAGAAGCTTTACAAATGCGCCTTTTATATCTACGACTCTCCCGGTCGGCGGAGTAGTGTTGCCCTCTGGGAGCGGCAAAGTAAATTAATTCGTCATTACTGTGGCCTCCGCGATTAACACCTGCAGCGCGTTACACGTCCGTCCCATTCGGCGAGTTTTGAATAGAAGTTCAATTTTGTCAATGCCTTAGCATACCGCGAGGTGGCGATCTTAGCCCAAGCGTCGTAAAAGCGTCGGCCTCGCTCATAGCATCACGCTAATCCAAACCAAAAATAGCTCTGCGACGCGCGCCTGCTTCACCTGGCTGTAACACCGCGTTTCCCGCTCACGCGCTCGCTCCGAGAAAAATCGCGGCCGGGGGCGGCACGACGCGCTTTGCGTTTCCCTCTAGTCCGGCCGTGGTGTTCAATCACATTTTGACATGCCGCGGGATAGCGACCAAGTTCTGCGTCCAATATGGGACGCTCTGCTACAGGTACCACAAGGGTTTGTTTAAGCATTTAACATGGACGTTAGTCGTCGGGATGGAGATGTTCGGCCAATCATCAAAGTGGGTGTATCCACGTTAAACGGTGCTATAGCTGCCAGACATCAATGTACATTGTGCAAACTCTCTTATATCAATGTACAGTAAACATTCAGTTACTTCTGTAAGGGTACGCTTTACTTTCGTGTTATTCCGATTCCTATGACGGAGGGATCAACCATCTTTTTTTGAAGTAGTCGTTAAAAAGAATATAATGGTTGCGCCTTTACGAATACCGACATACCAAGTTTTATTTACTTAATTCCCATCACACATACAACTCCTTTGAGCTCGAGTGCGAAGGAGAAAGATATCATTTGTATGACATTCACACGCACAGCCTTCTTCTTAAGCGTCTTCTAATCTGGAGCAATTTATTCTTTACTTTGCACTAAAAAGACAGACGACATTCTCCAACTTTCAGTATCTAGAGAAAATAACAGAACAAACTTCAGAGACAGCGAATTCATCCGCAGCGACTATAAGTAAAGAACTGTAGACGTGGTACTAGTAGGGACAAAGCTTTGCTACGCAAGTCAGCGTTGCGTAACCAAGACTGGCGGCACGCCAACTGCAATGGGCTCCCAACATTGTGCTCCAAGACTCGACGAATGATGGTGGTAAGTACTTTGCGCGCGGTTCTGTCCTCACCGAGGAATAGTGCTTAGGATTTGCCTTTTTCACACGGCGCGCTAAAATTTAACACAGTTCAGACTGAAAGATGCTTCCGATAACGTCGCCTTGGACACACTGGCCCACTTAGACTTGTCATTTTCATTACCTAGATTTGTGCTTCCTATTTTCTTCATTCGAATATGATATACGAGACATAAGAAGGAAGTTGTGCAGGCGTTCGCTTGGGATCTCGCGCGATTTCTGAGGAGCACCGTAGCAACAAGCATTAGTTTTTCGTTCCTTTTTATAAATTCAATTTGTTTCTCCACTTTTACCACGTACGAGAAAATCAGAATTCTTTTTTTTAATAGTTTCTTTTTAGTAGAAGCCACTTCATAAGAACTTAATTTAATACCGTGTCATCACCGTACCGCAGTTGTGTCGTCTACCCATTGCGAAACTTGGAACGGATGGTTGGATGCTATTACAGTGTGCGTGCGTACGCGTGTGTGTATCTGTGCTCGAAATCAAAACGTTTTAGGATTGCCGAGAGCAGACCAACAACTATTTGTTTCTTTTTCACTGACCGACCGAAAAACCGATTGATTGATTGATTGATTGATTGATTGATTGATTGATTGATTGATTGATTGATTGATTGACTGACTGACTGACTGACTGATTGATTGATTGATTGATTGATTGATTGATTGATTGATTGATTGATTGATTGATTGATTGATTGATTGATTGATTGATTGATTAATTGATTGATTGATTGATTGATTGATTGATTGACGTGCACCTTCGAAATTAATGCAAATGCACAAATTTGATTGAATACTCAGCAGTTAAGACATTTTTTTGCAAGTAAAGAATAAATAGAAGGAAATTGCCCTGTACGGATATAACCAACAAAAAAACTTCGCATCCATCTATACATATGGGGAGCTGGTATGCAATGTGGCATTAAAAACTTTATTTTATATCACTGAAAATACCCAGTCATTCCTTGTTTGTTTTCCGTTCTCTATTGACGAGAAAATCCCCAAGGCAGATGAGAAGTGAGAAGCTACACTTTGTGAGTACCGTCTCGCATAATTTCTTGCTCCGTCCGAATTGCTTCATTTGAAACTGAATGAGCTCCGTGCATGCATCAGGAAAGAAAAAAAAGAAGTCTGAATAAAGCACGCGCTAGAAAACAAACAAGGCAAACAACATTCACGAATTCCGCCCTTTTGTTTACAGCCAAGCAAGGGAGAAAATGCCCCTCAATCTACATAATCTGGTGCGCTTGTTAGAGCTCCGCTCCGGTTCACACAAACACACGGCCTGTGCGCTTTTCCGCTGCGCATTCTCATACGAAAGAATAAACGTGTTTAGTGTCTTTCGCGTCACGCCAACTTCATTACGCAGTCACGCGGGGACCTCTTGTGAAGCACTGAAGTCTTCTGCAGCAAAAGTGGAAGACGTTCTACAGTCCTCGTCCGGCAAGGAATACATAATTGTTAATTACGAAGACGTGAATTTATTTTTGTACGAAAATGTTTTATAATTTTATGCCGGGGTCCACCACAGCTCCATTGACGTATTTCCGTCACGGACATGACGTTGTAAAATATAAAGACTAACAGATGGCCAAAAAACAAGAAAAAAATTACACCATCTCCCGCTGAAGGGGACCATGAAGCGATGCGAAGGCGGAGCAATTGCACGATTGCGTTCCGTTGGCGTTCGTTGGGCATGCTACCGACCTCGCGTCGTGGAACGCGAAGAGGAACACTACGCACGTCGTGTCTTCCGTCTAGCCTGGCCGTTAATTCTCACAGGGTGAGCGGGGAACGCGGTCGACAGGCGCGCGAGAGGGAGGCAGCGTAGGAGAGGAGAGAGAGAGGGAGGAAACGCGCATGCGCTGGCGCTCATGGCGGCGCTGCCCAGGAGAAAATTTCGAACGTGGTCGACAGGCGCGCGAGAGGGAGGCAGCGTAGGAGAGGAGAGAGAGGGGGAGGGGACGCGCATGCGCTGGCGCTCATCGCGGCGCTGCGCAGGAGAAAATTTCGGCATGTCGAGCCCGCATTTCAGAGGAGTCAACCGAAGCAAGCGCTGGACTGAACGTGCGCAGCGCTCTACCACTTGAAGGAGAGGAGACTAGAGGAGGAGAGTAGCGCATGCGCCACGAGAGCAGAAGCGAGAACGCAGGAGAAGCGCAAGCAGGTGCTGGTAGAGAAGTGGAGAGAGTAACGCGCAGCTGTTGGAGAGGGGGAAGGAGGAGAGTTGCGCATGCGTAGTGTGAGTGCGGACTACCACGCCGCGGGACATACCCCCGAGCAAGAGATGCTTCGCATCTAAAAGTTCCGTCACCGGGAGTCGAAGTGACGACCCCTCGCTCCGCAGCGCGAAACGATTCGACTACAGACGGCACGTTCTTCGCCATACTAACGGCGAGCTATTTATATACACCATTTGCCGGTGCCGGTACTCAGAAGTCGGTGTTCTATCAGCGTGTTTTCGTTATAAATAGCGAGATGGTGCGAAGGGCTCGAAGGGCGCGCTTCAAATGTCATCGCCCCCCGCTTTGCGATGAGCACGCTCCTCTACAGGGCGTGGTCGCTCGTGCGCGCGCGCTTATCTCGTGATGGCGGTGGTTTGTGCTCTCAACGCAAACCGCAAGTTTGCGTTCAGAGCACGAAGGTCACTTCGCTCACTGCAGCGGCCGCTTTTGAAAAAGGAGCGCGCTGCTCACACAGAAATAAGTTACAACTGTGACAGTTCGTGCTCATCCCGTGTATGTTCGTTCCGCGGATCCTTTCCGCTTGAGCAGCGCGTTGCAAGTTTCGAGCTGCTTGCGGTTCTTCGCGTGACATTATAATTTATTTCTATAGCATTCATTCCTTCACCCTTGGGGCGAAAGAATGCACAACAAACTCTCAACTACGTCTGTGAAGACGCGTTTCACTTTCGTGTTATACCGATTCCTATGACAGAGGGATCAGCCATGTTTTTTTCGCGGTACAATTAAGCAACAAAGCTACCAAAATGTGTCAAGCACATTGCGTGGTAAAATTTGTCCTAAATGATCTTTCAAGCCCTGATCTAGTTCAGGTGACGGAATTGCGGTCACTGCCATGATAGATACCTAACCACTGACAGTTTACAAAACGTAGCCTGGAATATTTTCTTCCTTTTACAAAACATAATGATCGCACTTAGTGCAATGTACCAGCGACGACTTTCAGGGTCCCACGAGCAAAAGCGTGGCCTTCGAGATTTGTATTTTAAGGTGGTGCTTATGACACCGTATTCAGTAAAATTAAGGCCTCCGAGATCCGAGTTTGCTGCCTAGAGCTGTTGCGTTGGTTGATAATCGGAAACGCTTCCCGCGGTCTGATCGCACTGGGATTGCGTTTCTTGCATTTTACAGCCATCGTTGTCATGCGCCCTGCCATGAACGAGAGCGAAAAAACTTCTGAGGAAGTCGACATGCAGTCCATTTTTTCTGGCGTGAAAACTTTGCTGACGCCATCTCGAATTTTGCTGCAGTTCCGGGAAAGCGCACTAAACGGGGCTGGGGGTGGCGCTTGCTCGGGGTCTTAAGGTATGTATAATCATCAGTACAGCAGTACACGTAAGTTTGCTAATGGGATAAAGGTGACGATCAATGAATGACGGCTCCAAAATATATTGGCGTGTGGGGTTTTACCGAAACACCATACATAACCTATAACGCAAGTACTGGGATGCTGCATTGCTCTTCACTGCAAAACATATACAAACGCATAAGCGATATTATCTTTTGGCTCCCTTCCACTTCTATTCTTTTCTCCTTCGTGACCTAGCTGCTGTATAGTTGGGCGCAGCACGTTGTTAACTTCAACGCCACCGATTAAGCGAAAGGCCGGTGAGCTGAAAAAAATTACACAAAGCGTAGCCCTTCGCAGTGCAGCCTCCCCTTGTCTCTAGTTATACTCCGTTCCAAAAAAGAAGTTTCACGCGACTCACAGAGCTCGCCTTAAAAGCGCCTTTCCCCCGAAGAAAGCGTCACGGTGCCCCAGGTGCACTCATGGATTAAATAACCGTCACGGAGCTTTTTTGTCCAGCAGGAAAGGCTGAATATGCGGCGAAACGTGAGTACAATTTGTTTTGTCTCTTTAAACATGGAGTCGATTGCTTCTGTAAAAACGACCCGCGTGTTAAAAGATGGTTTATATTATTATTATTATTATTATTATTATTATTATTATTATTATTATTATTATTATTATTATTATTATTATTATTATTATCAGCAGAAGTAGTAGTAGCGATAGTAAGTTCTTGTTATTTCTCATGCATAAACACGGGAAGCAAGACTGAATCCTCAAATTCGTCACTAACGTTACAATAAGAACTAGAAAACAAAAAAAGTGTCAGAACGAACGTTACGTATACATAACAAGCACGCAACAAATGTCTGCAATGGCACTAACACCGAGAGCAATGTCGAGCATCTATGTGGTGGTCAACCGTAATACTTGAGTGCAAGAGTCCTCAGACGAAAAACAATCTCTGAGGAACATGAGTGAGCACATTGAATACAATAACTGCCTAGATATAGTAAGTTAGCCACTCACGTTAAATTCAACCCAAATCATGCCTAGTGCCACTCGTGAAGTCTTATTCTACATGCGAATAATTCATATTGCCGTAATAACGCTACAAATGACGTGTAGGTCTGATTTTTTTCGTCTGTCGCTGTTGTGGCAGCTCATGACATTACCGGAGATAAAAGAATATTCGATAATCAGCGTCATAATGAGCCTGCAACAAAAAAGCCACTCAGTTGGCGCTTTTTCTCGTATTTTTCCCTTGCGCGAAATACATCAAAACATCTAATTGACTTGATGCGTTGGCGATGAGCTACACCATAAAATAAGAAGTGATGGTGGAGATCTGACCTTTTTTGTGAATAGGCAAGTAGCGGAGATTAGCCAACTAACTTAATATGTGATTCGGTATCCGAATCTAAAAGCACCGTAAAAGAGAGCGAGCTTTGCGTGAAGAAATCCGCCCGTGAAATATAAATAGTTTCATTCCAAGAAATGTCATCCCCTGAAAAAACACCTCTCTGCTTTAATTACAGGTCTTTATGTTAAATGCAGCCACGAACATAAATTTACATAGCTGCCTCGTTATTTGCTCGAGTGGTTCAAAAGAGGCTGCTTTCTTTGGAACAAATTTGCATCACTGGTCCTTCCTTTTGAACTTGTGTATTCGGTTTAATTATCGTTCCTTCCAACAGCAACGCTCAATAGCTCTTTAATTCATATGCCTTATTTTCACGAGGTTCAGAGTGAATCAACATTATTCAGAAAGTAATCCAGTGTAAATAGTGAACACACACGTTGATTTGCTGTCGATGCGCTGAGGATATGCGTTTCCTTTGCGTTCTTTTGGACTGGTATATTCGTAGAAAAGTTAACAGCAAATCGAGAAAAATTTAACGATACCACTTGACGACAGCTTATCTCTTCGAGCAAGGAGGGTTATATTTGTACTGAAGGATGCTGCTTCTTACAGGGAACACACGTAGTAGTATCGACATGGTGGTCTACATCTTACAAAGATCTTAGGGGAACTAAGGGATGCCACTGCGTTTTAAAGCAGTTCCTATCGCTAATTTGTATGCTTAAAACTTGAAAGCCCCTTCTCGTTTCGTTAAATCGTCACTGTTGAATAAGCTACTACGCTACAGGCAACCACCTCCTTGATGCATCAGATGGAAACATTACGCGTGATACTTTCGCGAGCAACCATTGTTTCAATTTTTTCAGGCAATCATTCGAAATATTCTGAAACAAAGTTCTGGTCTGATCGGCCGCCATGTTTCGACGGGGGTTGCTAAAATAGTTGAGTTTATGTTTTTTTTTTCAGACAGGTTCTGGGCTGTAAAGTTTATTGCAGTAATGTTTAGCTGTGCATTTACAGATTGAAATTGCTTACAAACGGCCAGTATTGCAAAACATCAAGGCGACTCTAACGTCTCTGTAAAGCGTGCACCGCCACACACCTTGTGTTTACGTGGGCAAGATAACTTTACGTAAAACGGAAAACATTTGTTAATGATCGCCATAAACTCCTGTTCCTATTTGCACACAAGCCTGTTTTAATAAATCTATAGATATGTATACGTATATTCCGTTGAGATATCTCGACATGTAAAATAATATTTATCTGCGTGTAAATAAACATACCAAAGACTCAATAAAATCACTAAAACTTTTTTAATCTATTGCAATGGTTCTCAAAGGGGAGTCGGCGAAGCCATTTTTGTGGGTCCGCGAAAATAATCCTAGAAAAAAAAAAAGAAAACGCGTGTTTTGGAGGCACACTTTGTCCCATGACCCCTTCTGATTTTTTTAAATGCTTCACCGCATATCACTAAATTATTGCGGCGGAGCTGACTTAGGGTGCCCTTCTTCATGAGTTTGCTGTAAAGCTTTTGTTGCACTTTTCTGCGACTTATGCACACGAGTATGCTTTTTACTGGCTTGCATATCTGAAGAGCAAACATAGCTAGAAACAGGCTGAATGTGGCTGCAGACCACACAACTTATTCTCAAGCAGTTGAAATTGAATTGGCGCTGCACTTCAGTTTGACCATTGTTTGCCAGGGAGAAACAAAAGGCACCTATTTCACGCTGCATGTTGCGTTAATTTATGACCTCCTCCCCTCATCTCGCTCACTAAAAGGGGTCCCTCATCACTTCCATCAGTCCACAAGGTGTCCCCGAAACATTCATGGCTGAGAACCACTGATCTAGTGCCATACTGTGATTAGAAAATGAGAACATTAGTTCGTCGCACAGTCAGTGCGACGGGTTGTTTACAATCAGAACGTACTACGTGCAACGTTTGCGATATAAATAGCATACCATCAGGAGTAAGCTACGCAAGCTTAGAAACAAATATAGAAGAAAGCATAACATCATGTGAAGGAAATGTGCGCTGTAAATGGGCCGAAACAGCAAATATGTAGACACATCCTACTTCCGCGTTTTTTCAAGTGAAGACGCCAGCGGGCACGGTTACAGGAAGCAATTACAAATGTTTGCTGCTGTGGAAACCAGAATTTCCTCTCTTCTTTTTCGTAACACAATCACGTGACAGCGCGGTCTTTCAGAGGTCATTAGTATATATAGTGTTTTTTTTACATAATTTTCAGAAGCTGTTTCTACGTGTGCAGCTTTTTGTTTTTGTTTTGCTTACATAGCTCTGGGCGCGATATATCAGCTTCCAGCTACACACCTCGTATCTCGCTTTCCTCTTCACTTCAGTTATTCATGAAGGTAAGCGACTTCGGAACAGACACCTTCGCGATGCCTCGCGGTATGTCTTCGGCTATTTCCTTCCTGCATAGGCCACTAGCAAGGAAGCGTGAACATTACTCGCCTCGGGGAGCGATGAGACGAGCCGTTCTCAATTTCCTGCTGGAATCCGCAAGGCTTTCGCGGAAGCCGCGTATCGGGACAACTATGATTATTCATGAGACGGAAGAAGTCAGCTTCCGCGTTGGCATAATTCGTTCGCTTCGAAGGGGCTCAGAACTCATGCATCAGAAAAGCAGCCGTTTCCAGGCTGCATCACTTTCGCTACGGGCGTTAATGCGAGCTTCGTCTTCAAGGTGTGGCTTAAACCGTGCAGTATTGCAGAAGCCACGGGCGACCGCGGTACAACGGTTCGCCATAGACATTGCAACATGTTTAAGGAGTAAGACAAGGAAGCTATGTGGTGAATGTGTAGCATGCGCACGCGCGAGAGCTGGCTGCACCGATTTAGAGGTAGTCGCATCGTGCTGCTAGGTTTAGGAACTAAAGTACAGAACTGTCGAGGTCTGAGATACCAGGATCTATTTGCCCGTGTGCGGTTTATTCTCAAAGACGCTTAATCTTAAGTAAAGATAATTCTTGCTCTATGAAACAAGAATGAATGTTAGCAATGTCTCCCACATATATGTATGCTTAGTCGCGACAGCATGCGTTGCAAGCGAGAACGTAAGACGGTTCTGCGAAAGGAAGCTCATTAGTCGACTAGGCATCAATTTGCTTAGTGATTATCATATTTCTACTGAACAAGGTTACGGTGCGTAAGCTGCTAAAAAGTGGGTTTTTCAATATTATTATAAAGGCATATATCCTTTTACGTCCACTATAAATTGCTAGCACGCTGTAAGAAGTCTACTGACAAATAAATATGGGAAACTCATTTAGTTAAGTTGATGATTTCCACCCGGCAAACATGACTTTTTACAATGCAGGTTGCAGTATTATCGATCCACTAGTATCTACTGCGATATCTAAGGTAACTCCAGTAAAAAATGATAATATATAAGAAAAGTGCGAGAAAGGCAATCACAAGCTGCCGATAGCGATCGTTTGACCAAAATTTACAGAGACTTTAGCTCTAATTTTTTTAATGCCCATTTCACGACTTTTTATCGAGCGCACAATCGAATGAGGCGCGTGAACTGTCGCTACGGGATTTATATAAAATGCTGTAGGACAAATATTTTTTGTTGGTTCTCCGACTGGAAGGTCAGAGAATTGTGGTCGAAATGGTGGCGACCGTCGGCGGTCGGGAATGTAGTTCATGCCAAAAATAAATTAGCACAACGTTGAAAACTAACGTGAGGACAAACTGACAGATTGCTTTTGTAGGAGAGGAGCCAACCCTCTTAAAAAGCCAGTGCCTTCAATGTGTGGGTTTGCTAGAGAGTTAGCCTAGCGTATTTTTTTTTCCTATATAGGAGGGTTTATTTGTGCAATACACTGCAAGCATCCGGTTCTCATTTTTCTTTTGCCGCTGGAGATTGCTGCCGTTTTAGTGTGCTAATAACAAAAACTGAAATCCACTGTTCTCGTAGACTACGACTTCTTCAGATCAACGTAATCATTCATCGATCCGAAACACAGTAGAAGTTTTAAAGTGCTAAGATTGGCTCGAGTTTTCAGATAGAAGAAAATGTACGCCATGAAAACGTTTTGTTGAACGTTTTCACAAAATACCATCACCAGCCTCAATACAACGCTGTGCCGTGTTGACGTTTCAAAGCTCTTACAGAAATCTATCGTAAATGTCAAGCGGTGACAACCTTCGCGATATAGAAAAGAAATTCTCAATTGAGCCCTTGGTTACGTTTTCTTAATCGAGCTTTTGATAAGGTGACGCCAGTGTCAGACATGCGAGCACACTGCACAGTATTAGCAACGATTCTACATTGTCTGGAACGGTCACTTGTACGCCAGTCAATAGCGGCGTCGATGCAATTTAATCGTTCCTCGCTGAACAATAGAGCGTCACGCTCGCGGCTCATTGAGTGGAAAGGCTGAGGTATCACATCAGTGTCAAACGATTGAAGGACATACTCAACTTTTTTTTTTTTGACGGCTTATGAAAAGAATACTGTCGGCCCTACGTCGGTGTGTAGGAAGCCAATGGTTCTCTTCCTTTAGCACTAGCCGAAGTTGCCATTAATACACGAACCAAAGCTTTGTTCACAGGTTATCGATAGAGCGACTTACGAATCTATAATGGCAGAGGCCGCCGCTATATATAAGAGCATATTTCTTGAAAGGAACACCACCGGTGTTGAAGCAGGTCCTTTCGATATAAATTGTTCGTGTTAAAATTCCTTGTGTAATAATAATTGGTGTTTTTACATTTCAACACCACGATAGGATTATGTGAGACGCCGTAGTGGAGGGCTCAGGAAATTTCGACCACCTGGGGTTATTTAAAATGCACCTAAACCTAAGCACACGGGTCTCTAGCATTTTTCCTCCATCGAAATGCGGCCACCGCTGCCGGGATTCGATCCCGCGACCTTTGGTCAGCACTCCAGCACTATAACCAATAGAGCACCGCCACGGGTTACGAGAATATTTTCCGTCCACTTCAATTCATTTTCATTTCTGTCTTAATTACTATAGTACAGGGGAAAATAACACATAATATCCCGTACGTTTTCCTTGGCATAACTATCTGTTGGATTAATTAGGTTTTATTCAACCTGCGTCGTGTACTTGTTACCGCCACCATGTGGCCGTGTATACGTGGGCCAAACTGGCCGATGCTTAAATATTCGTTTAAAGGAGCACAAAAGAGCGGTGGCGTCAAAGTCGTCACTTGGCGCAGCACTGCACCACGAGCGACTATTCATCCTTTTTCGTTGACGCAACTGTTCTACCTAGGCATCGTGATAACACCACTCGCAAACTAATTGAAGCGTTCCATATTAAGAGATGCGGGGATCGATGTGTCAGCCACCCGTCTATTGTCCTAATAAAGTGTACTCCTATTTGATTAACACGCTGCGCTAACCTTTTTGATTCTCACCACAACCACCCACCCCCTTATTTTCTCTTTTTTCTCTTTTTTTTTCGTTGTGACGCATGTGCCCACACAAATCAGATGTGGAAAGTCATTCTGTTTTTATAGGCGAGAGAACCTGCACCACCTGCTCACATTGTAAGCTTTATATGTGTTGCCTATTCAGTAAACTTCCACTTGCGAGTGTGCGCCTGTGTCGTCGGTCTCCTCTATATGTTTCATTTTTGTATTGCGCCCCCTTTCTTGCTCTTAAGGTTTTATTCCACACGGCAGTTTAAGTTATTGATGAATTCCGCTTCTACTTACATTGTTTTGAGGGGACCGAGAGAACAAATAGAAGGGACTGGCTCTCACACTTCGGTTTATACTCAAGAAAGCCGAAGTTCCAGCAGCCCTTTCCGGCATTTTTGCGTGCCTCTGATAATAACAAAGGCCGTGGGCTGAATAAGTAACCGAGACAGTCCAGCGAGAGCCTCACAGAGGCCAAATCTAATGAACCGTAATAGACTGTGTCCACTCAGTCGCACCGCCTTGAATAAATAAGGTCACTACGTGACAAGCCGAGCGCGCCCAAATAGAAGAGAGTCACACTGTAAACAAACTAACCGAGCCCTGGCTGCGGTGACAGTGTGTTTTCTTTTTGTGCCCGTTTTCCTATCGAGTTAACCCTTTGACACACTACGCACACAATTGAGTACAACACTTGTTCTTGCTATTTGTAACGGCTAGGGGCTAAGATAGAGCACGATACATTGAGTTTAGGATGAAATGAACCTTCTGCATAATAAATTTGTCTTCATTTACCTTTATTTTGCAGTGTACTGCTGCATACGGCCACTTTGCTGAAGGCACTACCATATTTGACGAGTCATTCGACGTGGCGCTTCCCGCGACCCACGTCAAAAGTGTAACTTTTTTTTTTATTCAACATGGACATAACCGAAAACGAATTTGCACTGTATTTCTAGCCTGAAATTTCTTTCTATTTATGCAAAAACTGAGAATGAATGGTTTCAGAATAGAGAGATGTCTAATTACAAAGTAATTAGGAACCATTACATTAACACATGTAAATGAACGTATCACGACATTATTTTTGTTGCAATATAATATCGAGTGCCTTGGAATAACATTGTATCGATTTGACGCATTTACAGACAGTTCTTCATAGGTAGTGTCTGAAAGCGTTAAGGGGTACTGTAGGGCTCGACGGGTAAAGAACTAAAATAAAACAAGGAAACAATAAATAATCGAAAAGACATCACGTACTAACGTGAAGAAATTTAAAAGATGAACCGCCGTATTCGTTATTGCCCGCTATGATCGGTCCTATAGGTGACTCTGTTGATGACTGCATTCACAAGCATTGTCTCATTAAAAAAGAACCCACAAGAGAACACACACACACACACACAGATATATATATATATATATATATATATATATATATTATATATATATATATATATATATATATATATATATATATATATATATATATATATATATATATATATATATATATATATATATTTGCACACACATTCGAACATGGGTGCTTAAATAGGTGAATATCTTTCTTATACTGTTGAATTACCAGTGAGTGTTCGTGGATCGCTTAAGGCTGGCCATAAATGGGGAAGATCATTAGAAGCTTTACAGCAGTTTGTATGACAGGATTCTTTCAAACATATGTTGTATAGTATATATTGGCTCTTTAATATAGCACGGGCTACTCATTTCCACAGAAAACAAAGTTAAGATCACAGACATAAAAAGTTGCATAAAACCGCGCTTGAAGTCAGCTCGTACAAGTCTTTCAATGACGCCATAAAAAAATCATATGCACGAAGTCTCGTCATGTAACAACACTAATGTTAAAAGCAAATGCAGTCACATCGACACCAAATATCTTGACACATACCGCTGTACATAGACACAGAGTTCAGGCACATTAATAGAATCTGTACTTCTGATTGTGTAATGCAGCGTACATCAATTATTGTCGAATGTTTTACTACGGAAACAGTGTTTAACGCACTCTTACGTCGCAAGAATACAACGTGAGCAATGCTAGAGGTCGCCGCATTTATTACTAAAGTGATGACTCATAAAACCGGGCAGAACACGTAGAACAAGCGACTGCGCAAGGCGATTATAAACACTTTGATATAAACGTACAGGCAAGAAGAGGGAACGAAGTACGGTGGCTGTCTACAGCCGTAAAAGCAAACGGAGAGCCTGTCACTTCAGCCCCTCGCAGACGCGATCAATGCCTGCCAAATCACTCGAGAACAGAAGCCTTAGACAATCTCGCTTCTCCGACGGGAGCGCTCGTAAACCAACGCTGGTGAGCAGCACTGCGTAAACGTTTTAGTAGGACGCCAGCGCACACATATAGCGACTGCCTCCCTTCAATATAGCCAAGACTTGTTTTTCTTAGAGAACGTTGTTTCTCCTATATCAGGTTCTTCGGCGCTGTTCTGCTCTAGCTGCTGTGGATTACAGATAGCTTGCGTCTCAGTACATGAGAATTGCAGAAAGCACTCTAGCTGTACAAATTGTAAGCACTTGAATTACTTGTGTACTGTAAGACGTGGAATTTATGCGGCATAAAAGGTGGACTAATATATGAAAAAAATATCACTTTTTTAGAAATTTGCAAAGGCAATAGAAGCATAAAGAACTAAAAATGATGTTGAAGCGCAGTCCTTTCATAACAAAGCTTTGTTATGCTATTGCAGTCATGTTCGTTGTTGTTATAACTCTATAACCTTTTGAGACGTCACCATCTCATCATGCTTTGTTGAAGATGAAGCAGATAAAACAATCAATCAATAACTATAGGCCCTTTCGCTAGACGTAATTTTATAGCTGATTTCCTATCACTGCGCTTGCTTCTCGCAAGCCGTTGCCTTTCGCACATTCCAACGCGCCATCCATGAAACCGCGCAGGCGCTAAAATTCACCATGTCCACGCTCCTGTCGACCTCGTTCAAATTGTACATTCTGCACCTCTTTGCGAATGTCTGCTCGTCATGCGAACTCCGAACAAATGAGTCTCGTCTTTCACACGAGATGCATTCGCTCGACGCCTAGCAACATTTATTTTGACCGGTAGAGTCGCTTGCTTTTCCTTTCTCGTCTGCTTCGACGCTTACGTCCTTTCACTCCCTAAAAGCAGCATGGGCCGAAGCGTGATGTGCATGTCCTGATCCCCGTCGCCATCTAACTACAGGAAGCAGCCAAAGGGCAAACAGATGACCACGCGTTTCGAAGGGGGCTCCGCAGGTCAGGCCATACATCGATACGGCCCCTATATCGATCACGGCCGCCCATCCCGACATGAATGGAGGTGAACGGTGCGCGAGGGCCTATTTCTCACCCACAGGCACCGCGTGCGCTGGCAGAGCGCTGAAAAACGATTTGTTTTAATAACCCCGCTCCTGTAGCTCGGTCGACAGACGTGAATGATGGTTTCTCCTAATCGCTTCGCCCGCACATAGAACTTTAGAGGAGGTAGCCTTTTCACAGGACACATTTTTGGGGGAGGTAGCCGGTGACCACCCATCAGAACTTCACCTAAATCGCTACTTTTTTTTTTCGGTCGTCTCAAGACAGGCACAGGCGTAATGCGCGACCACGGGCTAAGTATTTTTTTTCAAGTTTTTATTTTTTATCTCCGACTATTCGAACTGGGATGATGGTGACCCGCGCAGTAACTCTATGTATTGGCTCAGCAGAGTGCTATGTTGGGCTAGTTGGTACTTAGCTCAATTAAGGGTGTAAGGCGAAAGGGTTAAACTAAAGAAAAAAAAAATAGAGGACACAAAAATTGTGTCCTGTCCTCACTGTTTTTTTTTCTTTACAACGATCGCACCTTACATCTTTAATATATATATATATATATATATATATATATATATATATATATATATATATATATATATATATATATATATATATATATATATATATATATATATATATGTGTGTGTGTGTGTGTGTGTGTTAACATTTTGTAAACAACTCTCCGGCTCTTTAATGATATTACTTTTCTTTTAGTTCTTTTTTTTCACGGGAACAAACCGAATGTCTATATTTGGGAAAAGCAAATGATAAAACGAGAGGCCTCAGAGCAGGTTGGCCGTTCGGAAACATTCTCTAATTTTACGCTATGGCTAAAACGCAACAGCAGTTCACTTCGTTAGCTGTTCCCAACACAGTGTTAATGATATGGTGTTTCTACGCGGACACTGGACATTCAGGAAGGAGGTGTCGCGACTACTTTTTAAGTTTCTAAACGTTACTGACCTCGTGTGCGACTGGTGATGAGTGACACATTTATTGGGGTGCAGTGTGGTGACATGGGGGAGGGGGAGACACATCACCATACTTGGGATAGCGCATAAGCCACCGGCATGTGCATTGTTTCATCAAGCTGCACGTGCCTTTTTGATAGCCTGCCCACCTTTCACTTTTAAAAAGATTGACATATTTTTTTAACATAACCTGAAAGGAGTAATCCGGGCGGGGAAATTGCCTGCAAACCTCACAAGGCTAGATCCGTCGGCAACCTACAACGTCCTCCTCGAATAACGATAACTTCCGTTCGAACTAAATTACGGTGCGCACCCGCGTACTACGAGTACTTGTTACCGTTGGCTTTGTGTTGCCTGTAGTATAATTAATGTTGAATCTTATTTGTTATATGTCAGCTGTCTGCTGTTATAACAGCCCCACCTTTTTTTTAATTCAATCTCGAAACACCAGTGTAGTTTACTACCAACGTGCAACTAATATACCTCTGTAAATTTAGCCTACGGAAATGTAAGATGCACGAACTGATAATATAAAAGCTATTCTATGGGCGTATGCCAGATGACACAATTCTTATCTTTTAAATATGACTCAACGAAATAAAAAAATAGGCACGTGCGAAGGAAGTCACCGCACGCGCTATTTTGTGTCGCACTTCTTCGTCTCTTTGTAATGCCAACGAAGGAAGAAATCGGCGGAACTTTTGCGGAACATTAGGTATAATGTGAAATCCAGCCGTTCCTAGCAGTGTTTCGGTGTCCGATTGTCGTGTTAGCCGACAAATGTTCTTGGCCATTAAAAAATGGCGGGAGCGCGCCGCATACAAGCTGCCCCTTCTTCGTTCGCTATCAATTTAAAGAAAAAACGAAACAAAAACAAATCAGAAAGCGAAGGCGGCTATTGTGAAAATAAGTAAACGTGCCCCATAGAGTACGAGAAAGGAAGAGGAGAGTTTTCATCTTTGGACAAACGCACGAACAATGGGACAAGAGCGTAAGAGGGCGAAGCAAAACAGAACGTGAGTGAGAACGCATGCAGGGACAGCTCCGGTTTTTGCGCTTCGCTAGGCACACTGCCCCCGGTTCTGAATTCCGGGTGCCGGCTCGAGGCTGCCTCAGCCTGACTGCGCACAGGCCGTCCTCCACTCGTTGTATGCAAGGAAGACGGGGGGAACAAAGGGAGACCTTAAAGGAAGACGGTGGTAAAATAAAGGAACCATCGCCTACGCTAAATTTCTGGCTTTGGAGCAAGTGTTGATTCTATATTAGGTTTGCCTATTTCCCGTGCAAAATATCGGGAGATGGCAAATGCTTTGGTCTCGCTCTCTTCGGCGGGCTCGTGTGGTCGCCCTCTGACCAAGTACCACTTGCGCATGCATTTATCCAAGGAAAATCTTCTCTTTATCAATCCTTTTCTTCTCATTCCCTCATCTGCATTCTGTTGAGGCGGGTAGTGAACCAAACATTTTTTTCTTTTGCCTATTTCTTTTTCTTCGTATTATCAGAATCAGTTTATTTGAAGTCAAACAAAGGGATAAATGCATTATAAGCATACACGCTGTCTACTGACTACTGCAGTTATCTTTTGGGGAAACATGTACGATTTAGAGCACTGTGAGCTCTACTATGGGAGGGCGGTATGCTCTCCCGAAAATGCCAGCCAAAATCTGCTTCAGCACCAGCCCACCCACAAAAAAAAATCACAGCATATCCACGGAGTGAATGATGATGAGTGGGCGAAGCTGCGGAGGTTCATCGGTAAACCGTGAATCTTCCGTGAATTCTGCCCAGTACATCATCACCGACGTGAGATCGGGCGCGTTTATACTAAAGGTTCGATGAGTTATGACGACTTGCAGCTCACTTTAATTTTACATGTACGTTGTGAATTTTCATTGTTTAGAAAACCATTGCTTTAGAAAACATCTGGCGTCTTTCGTTAAGCAGCTGGCGTCTTTTCATTTTGCTTTAGAAACATCTGGCGTTCTTTCGTTTTGCTTTTACAAAACATCTGGCGTCTTTTGTTGGTTTATTTCATCAATCAACGGCGTTTTGAACAAAATTTTTATTGTTTAATCACGCACAGGAGAAATCTCACCAGGCACTACCTTGGAGGTAACGAATGGCTGCTAATGGGAATGAGAGACAGAAGAAGTCGGCTTTTAGCTAACGCTGCGAATTTTTTATTGTTCAACAACGCACAGGAAAAATCTCCCACCGGCACCACCTTGCAGGTCAAAGCGTAAGACTGGTTACATACTACGCTACGAGGGACGAACGGGTGCCGCTATAAGGAGCTTCGCCCCTAAAAAGCTTGTTGAACCAGTATACGCAAGCGCTAGATGTGCTTATACACCTTATACACTAAATACTTATAAATTGCGTCAGTATAACTTATACAAACGCTAGACCGCAATTTCACCAAGGGACAGTGATTAACATCTAATTTAGCTTCACGTTACTATTCGTGTAGAAGCCTACAGGCACTGAATATAAACCTCCTCAGATTGACGGAGTTTGCGCTGAGTATATTTCTCAAATAATCCCTTGTGTAAAAACGCCCGCACAAACTACCGGCATTGGGCGCTTGCACCTCATTCGTAACGTCTGCCCTTCAATCTAACATTTGATTCATGCACAGGTATAGTCAATTTTACACGTGCTGGCAGCTTAATGACGGTGCTCACTTGTATGGACACAGAGCAGCTGCGCAACGCCAAACCCTACAAAAACACACAATTATTTCAAGCAGAACCAACTCGAGTATGAACACCACCAAATATTACACAGTTGTAATGCGTCAGCCAATGTTGTCTGTTTCCACAAGAAAACGCCCGCGTACCCTTGCGTTCGTGTACATACGTGTGTCACACATACATACACACGCACAGCATGAAGGCGCTACCAAAAAACGGTCGATGCGAATGGGCAGTAGGCCACTACAGTTACAGCAACAAGTAACTGTATCATGCAGGTGACGCAAGCATAAGGCGGGATATAAATTGCTATGACAATAACCAAACCTTACCAGTCTGCTAAAAGATTCCTGGGAAAACTAAAATGGCACCATTTTCTGCAATCCTAACGGGATCATTACCCTGCGTCATGCTTTTCTCCCCTCCACTTCATCAAAAAGACAAAAATCGGTAGTCACCGTCTGCAACCCCATGCTCCCCCCCCCTCCTCTACTGTTCTACACATCCTTCCGCTATTTGTCACGCCAACATCTCTATCCTGAATAGTCCCCTCATTTCTTTCTTTCTTTCTTCTCCCTTCTTTGAGCACTAGCTTCGTCTTCTCCTCACGACTTTTGAGGCTAGGGGAGAGTGAGCAAAGGGTACATAAGCCCGCTCCTAAGGAAGGCAGTTCCTGCGATGACGAAAATAAGTTCACTAGCCGAAACGTTGCCTTTAGTGACGTTCCTTTTTGTACAATTTTTCGTCAGTTCAAGCTTGCATCGTCCCCGGAACTTCAGCCAAACCTCTTTAGATCGAATGTAAAATTTGGGGGCTTTATGTGGATGGCAGTGCGCAGAGACGAGACAATGAAACAATACTTCTTTGCAGACTAGTTGGTTCATATGTAAACTCGACTTGCTGCGCAACCAGTAGGAAAGAAGGAGGGGGAGAGTGCGCTCTTTCCTATCCCCCTTCCTTCTTTCCTGCTGGTTGCGCAGCAAGTCAAGAGACAATGAAGTTGACGGGGATGACCAAGGCGAACTTCTGAGGCGCTTGTCTCGCGATCCACAGTGCCTGATGCCGCAATCGGTAAGCGTCGGGAAAACCGGGCCTATAGTCAGATAAGAGCGGGGCTCTTTGGTTAAGATGTGCCAGCACTGCCTGAAAGAGGCAATATTCTGGGAAGGAAAGAAAAGAACAGCAAGAAGGCACGAAGAGCATCTCGTCGTCCTACGCATACGCTAGCAACGACAATGACTGCCCTGCCAAGGTCTATTTCTTTGATATGTCATCCTTGTGCGCAAAGGACCATTTCCGCGCAACTCTCTGCTGGACGTCTCATGAAATGGACCATACCATTCGTCCTTCCTGTCGGCAATCAGACAAGAAAAACTAGCAGCCAAAGATTCCTTTCAGTGTGTACTCTCTTGGGGGCTTAGAGACTTTTCCCTGAGCAGCAATGTCACAGCATGTGCAGATGCATTCTTTTTTTGTTGCCTGGACAGCCTGCGTAGCTGTTGGAATGTGGTCAGCAGGTACGTGCCGCCTGCCAGTAGTTTACTAGGTCGTTGCGCTCAGAGCTCGGTTTCGTAGCTCTTGGTGACCTGCTGTGAAAAGAAACGGCAGTGTGAACGGTGAGTTCCGCGTTCGCAGTGTGATGATCACCGAGAGTGCTGCCACGTTGGCCAATCAACGAAGTGCTGCAGACGGTAAAGAACAGAAAACGAAGAATAAAGGGTCATCGAGGTTCCGAAAGAGCAGTATGTGTTGGTCAAGGTTGCTGCTCGGTTTTCAGAACAAAGACTTCGAATAGGAGCAGCAATAAATGAAAACTCTTCTCTAGATTTCTCTTTCCGTTTTATATACTTTGCAACGTTCATGGTGGTCATAATCAGAAGTCTCGAATGGTGAAAGAAAAACAATCAACAAACCACATGAATAAAATTAAGCAGAGTTCTTTTTTGGTTATTCTATATCAAAACTTCTAAAGCGTTGGAGATTATTTAGTTAGAAACAGTCGGGATGTAGTTGCTGACGGTTTTTATGGAGCATAGCAGTGCACCGATAGCAAGCGACACAAGATAACATCATAGCCTAAAAGATTTTATGGTTCGCTGCCTTCCATCTCTGCGGTTCTCGTCATATATTCACTGAACTGAACTGAGCTGAGCTGAACTGAACTGATAGGTGTTATCGTACGTTACTTTGCCAAACGTTCTAAAATGCACGATACGCTCAACCGTTAGCCTTTTTACGGCTTTGCAGAAGACGGTTGGCGGGGGTGATGGGATGAATTTTATCGCATTTGCCTTCACATATCGCCCCCCCCCCCCCGCCCAGTTATAATTAGAGCGGTTAAAGTTAGGTTGCATTTGTTCTGTCGCGACTTTCTGGAAGTGGGTCTGGTGGCGCAGATCACCGTGTTCATTTTGGGTTTTATTAATAACAGCAAGAATAAAGATTCGTTTTTTAAGCATTCAAAAGGTCGTGCTCTTTCGTATAATTGACGACATATGAAGCTAATTGATCGCTCCAATTGCTGAAATAGCGTGAAGAAAAGAAATCGTTAGCTTCATGGTATTTCTGTTCATTAACAGTAGAAAGAATGACAAACGACATGAAAAGTTCAGTTGCAGTAGCAATTATTTCATCGTTTAACTTTAGATGCCCTTTTCTGTAGTCATGAAATACTAGGAGACCCCAGCAGCCTCTACAACTCGCGTAGTGCAGATTCTCCTAATAATAGGTTCGTAAGGAATATACGCAAACAGTGCAAATAAAAGAAGGACTAAACAAGAGTGAGGAGGACGGGACACAACACGAGCGGTGACATTCAATTAAAAATTTTATTGACAAAACACATTAAACACTCAACTGCGCATGCTCTTACAAGGCAATAAGCAACTCACTATCAACATCCGTGGTTAGAAGTCATACTAGGCCACTGGTCATAACGCTTCGCTATCAACGATTTGCGTAATATAAAAAAGAAATTTCTTTATCCTGGATAGCGATTGAAGGCTAACTAACGCAATTATGACCTGCCTTTCCAATTTTCTAGCTGGGATATCAAATCGTTGATAGACAAGCGTTTTATTGGCACCGTTTGCCTATATATGCCATGAACCAATACCAACCAGCCAAGTTCTCAATCCTAATCAATGATAGGTTCTTTGCATGGATGTTTCAGCAGCCCTTTGCGTTAAAGACTGCAGAAACCAAGATCCAGCTTTATTACAGGCGCGCTTCACATCAAAAGGATCCAATTCGGTTTGAGAATGTCCTTGTTGTGCTTTTCATTCCACACTGACCTGGCGTTTTCTTCTGAAAAAAAAAAGTGTCGACGCACGTATAAAATGGGTCTCTCCGTTAAATCGCCATTCAGGGAATTGCGAAAGCTGATCCGATTTAGTGATAAATGAGCACAGGGATATAGCCACCGTGATGACATTATCGAAATGTACGGGACCCGGGTAGTACTAAGAAATTCAATAAGGGTGCCATAGAAGAGGAGGTGCGTACTTCAGACTTCGCAATCGAGGCGCAGAGATCACATTAGGGTGCCTTGATAGATCATACATTGGTGGGCTTAACATTATTTGATATGATTGAGTGTGAGACTGGCTTAGTTTAGAAACTGAACAAGCGACAAGCGTTCGGTACGTGGGTAATCGTTTATTATCCCTTAAGGGCCCTGGGTTGGGCATTACATAAGGCGGGGGGGGGGGGGGGGGGTAGAGAAATATGCATACACGGGCGGTACTACAGAGTCGTTATTAGCCCTACATGTTGCGTGGATACGCCCCATCGTAAGTTATTCACTGCCGCTGCTGCACGGACTTCCAGCCTCCACCGAAAGGAGACTCCACTTGTTATTGGCAAGGAGCTTGAGGGTGTGTCTGGGGTTGCCACGGTCAACTTCCAGTGCTTTAGTGTATGCAGAGGCTCGACAACCACCTTTGGCAGTACTCCGAGCTAAAGAAACATGTCGAAATTTATTTAGAATTTTCACGCAACATGAAAGTCATCCTTTATCTGGTGCACTAACACAAAGGACGGCAACGAGACTACAGGATAGTGTATCATCATTTCAAGCAGTAGTACCAGGATTTAAACGATGGAAACCTTCAAAACCACCTTGGACGCTGCCGCTTCTCAACGTTATCTATGAAATAGATGGCATACGGAAGAAAGCAGACATGGCGCCTCTAGTAGCCGCACAGATGGTACTTCATCATTTTCATATAACGCATAATGACAAAACGAAGATATATACAGATGGATCATGCACTGAAGAAGCGTCAGCCTGTGCGGTTCTTATACCCGAAATAGAGGAAAAGAGAATGTACAAATTATCCCACAAATCTTCATCGACGACAGCAGAATTGGTGGCTATCTTTGAAGCAGTTAAGCTTATTTGCGAGAATTCTGAGCCACGAAAGTGGGTGATATGCACGGATAGCAAACCTGCCCTTCAGCTAATCAGAAATGCGAGATCACTTTACAAAAATGGTGAAATAGCACAATGTATTGCAGAAACGGTGGAATATGCCTCAGCGCAGGGTCACAACATTGTATTCCAATGGATACCCAGTCACACTGGAATAAAGGGAAATGAAGAGGCTGACAGCCTCGCGAAGAAAGCATTGAACGAAGGACGGGATTGCGCAATCCCTGTGTCTGGGGCGGATATTCGACATTTTATAACGCAAGGAGCTAACCATTGTTCGATGGAGAAGTGGTTTGATAGCCCTAAATCAAAGGAATCAGTACTTTATGAAGTTGATCCACACAGAAAATTTTTCATAGCGACAGATCTCCCACGACACTTAGAGACTTTAATCCACAGACTTCGATTGGAAGTAGCCTACACAAACAGCTTCCTGCACAAGATACATCGATCCAACTCCCCGGAATGCCATTGTGGTCAAGCAGAAGAAAATGTTCGCCATATTCTTTTGGAGTGCGTTAAATACGCGAATGAAAGAGAACAATTAAAGAAAAAATTAGCAAGTTTGGACAGACGGCCCCTCACATTAAAGAAATTACTTGGACCATGGCCTGAGATGCATCTGCAGAAAAAGGCGAACATCTTCCTGACAGATTTTTTAGTGGAGACCGGACTGGATAAGCGCCTGTGATAAACAGCCAGGGATATGACATGTGTTAGTGCATATACTGTTAGTAGAAAAGGAAGGTGTGCGGGTGAACAGTTTATGACTGTGAACTGCTGCAAGCAAACTGTGTATTGGTATGATTTTTTTTCGGATTGTTCATGTTTAGGTACCGTTCAGTATTATTCTTTTTTTTTTCGCTGCATAACTTCGTGATATGGAGTAGCCGAGGCAATATGGACCTCAACCTCTCCACAGCAAAACAGTTAGAACAGAACAGAACAGAACAGGTCACATTTATAAAGGAAAAAGGCATGTTAGCTCTGTGCACTGCTACGAAACCGAAAATAAAAACAAACAGACACATGTCAAGTCCCCGAACGAGCGAGCCCTTGTGAGTGAGTGAGTGAGTGAGTGAGTGAGTGAGTGAGTGAGTGAGTGAGTGAGTGAGTGAGTGAGTGAGTGAGTGAGTGAGTGAGTGAGTGAGTGAGTGAGTGAGTGAGTGAGTGAGTGAGTGAGTGAGTGAGTGAGTGAGTGAGTGAGTGAGTGAGTGAGTGAGTGAGTGAGTGAGTGAGTGAGTGAGTGAGTGAGTGAGTGAGTGAGTGAGTGAGTGAGTGAGTGAGTGAGTGAGTGGAGTGAGTGAGTGGAGTGAGTGAGTGAGTGAGTGAGTGAGTGAGTGAGTGAGTGAGTGAGTGAGTGAGTGAGTGAGTGAGTGAGTGAGTGAGTGAGTGAGTGAGTGAGTGAGTGAGTGAGTGAGTGAGTGAGTGGAGTGAGTGAGACACAAACTACGCATTCGCATGAATAACAGTAATTTCGAGAAAAAAGTTTCATAGTCTCATCGGGGCTGTCAACTGAAGAGGCAAACAGCTGTGCCGATGAATGCATCTGAGAACTAGCCAATTAAATCAAGTCACCATTCCCTTGGACAAGCAGCGCACCATATGACGAATGATAATAAACCTTATAGCTAAAGCGGTGCGCTCGCAGTGGGTCGTTCTACAACACTCTCAGATAAAGATTCTAATAGGCGGCTCAGAGAAAGCCAAAGAAATGATTTTATACGTGCAACGTATATGGGCCATCGTTTCTTCTCCGTACACTATCCTTGCTTTTTTTTTACATTTTGGTAAACGCCCTGACCTCACTTCCGGTCGAATAGAAACTCTCCGACCGTATTTCCCGTCTTGGATTATACGTGAGGCCCTCACTGCGACACAAGGCGTGAGACTGCTTAGAAGCCAGATGGTACCAAAAGAAAAAGAAAAAATCGTCAACTACATAGCGCAAGCAAACTCACTGAGAGAGGAAACAGCGCGCAAAAGCTTCGCATTGTCGGCACGGTCTTCTAGATGTATATATATATAACCAGATTCGATCGGGCAGCAGATAAGGAAGGACTGAAAAGCCGAAGAATAAGAAGAGAAAGCTCGAAGGTGTTGTGTATCGCAGGACCCGCAGGCCACGTACGAATCACGAAGCCCTTTTGCGCGCTTTCTCAGTTCTCGCTCCGACAGGGAATGTTGCGAAGGAAGGTTTCAGAGACCCATGGCCTGGAGCACAAAACGTAATATACGCCTCAGCTTTGTGACAGGTAGACAAGTTTAGAGGTAAGGCGTGACGCTTGTTCCGGGCAGCCTCGACGTAGGTCTCGAAAGAGAAGGAGATGACCAGGAAAACGCCAGAGGGTTTGCTAGAGTAAACCAAGTTCGAATTTCTGTAGTTGTGAAGGAAGAAATAGGGGCACAAATATGATGACAGAGGAAAAGTTCACGACAATCAGTGACACAATCCCACCTTCAGTGACCATTCTTGAAGAAATACATATATTTACAAACATTGAAAACGCCTGCTCCAGGAAACACGCTTATCTAAACGGGCAGGTTGTCGATTACAGCGGTTAGGGAGAGGGGAGACTGACTGGCATCGGAGTCCCACTAAAATCGCTTTGAAAATGCGCTTACTTTTCCTGGATCGTCGGTTAATACAATTATTATATTGGGGATTTCTGTCCTCAGTGAGTCGAACCAACGAGACGCATTTTATATTTTCCATGATCTTTGTTTCTTTAAGTGTTATTCGTAGCACTGGTTGATTATAGATCCCAACAGGTGCTTTAGCGAAGCACCGTTTCATGCTTGTATGTATTACACATGCAATACATTTTCCTACCCTTTCCTACCAGAATAACAGATACATCATATAACGGGCTGGCTGAGACATCGCAATCAGTTGATATTAGTGGTTTAACGGTTCTTTATGAAGACAAACATCTCAACAACGCAATGTTATGGATTATACATCAGCACATACCCTAACAAAAAAACATTGGATCTCGTCGAGGCAACTATTGCTTTCATTTCATAAAATAAGCACCGGTGGTACGAAGAAGTAGTGTTGTGCCATCTCTCGTGTATAAATCAGGAGGCACTGAAGAAAACAGTGAAACATGACCTGTCTTGGTGCATTTATTTATGACCCAGGTCAGTACGATTGCTCTTTCCCGGCCACAGAGCGTGGCTTAGGCCGGGGCATACGATCCTGTACCTGCGATTTTCATTTTATGGGCTTGTTCTCTTCCAGCTCCCAGGATATCGTTTCCATTGTCTCGCGGTTGTGATGGTGAGTAATGCAGTAGCAAAACCGGCGAGAATTCAGTTCCTTAGTGGGCGAACATGTGCCGAGCAATAGCAATAATACCTGATTGAATTTAACGTACTAAAAACAAGGTGTGCCTCGCAAAACAGCACTCACAGTACAATGATAGCGGCGAGCGTCGTCATCGAAATTTGATCTCCAGGAGAAGTGCTCGTTATACCCCAGAAGCGTCAGCGTGCATTCCACGGTCATCGCCAACGTTCGAGTGAGTTAGATATGATGAACCGCGAGAGAGAGAGAGAGAAATAGATGAAAAGGAACCGCAGGGAGGTTAACCTGGCGCAAGTGACCGGTTTGCTACCCTGCACAGGGGTGGGGATATAGGGGTCGGAAAGAGGACAGAGAGAGAGTGAGATAAAATGAAAACGAAAAAAAAACGCACACATGCACACACACGCAAGACGTTCCAGTCAGAGCCGTTCTGAGAGACCAGTTGAACGCAGAAAGCGCAGTAGCGCTTGCACAGCCTTTTTCTGTGACGTTTGGTCCGGTCGATGGCGCATGATTCTTTCTTCCGACAGAGTGAGGTCGTCCAACTTATCGAGCGCGTTGCAAAGTGACTGTCTCTGTGAAGAGTACTGTGGGCAGTCGCACAGAATATGTTGAATTGTTTCATCACTGCCGCAGTGGTCACATGATGCGGTGTCGTCCATTCCTATGCGGCACGCGTACGCGCGCGTAAATGCGACACCCAACCATAACCTGCACAGGAGGGTAGCGTCACGTCGGCGAAGGCCTGGAGGAATTTGAAGGCTGAGAGTTGGGTCCAGGGAATATAGTCGCGCATGCTTGAAGTGCGGCTCGTTCCATTGCGACGTGGTGCATTGACGAGCAAGCACGCGGAGCTTCCATGCAGCGTCAGTCCTAGAGAGCGGTATTATTATTTGACTGCTTTCTGTATGGGCTGAACGGGCAGCTTGATCGGCCCGTTCATTGCCGATAATCCGCAGTTCGCGCTGCGCTTGTGATCTGACCGCAGACAACAGAATCGACGATATCAATATCAGGAAAGCACTGACATCAAAAGGTGTTCCTTGCGCCAAGTGACACCATCGTGGCAACTTCTGAGCCGGTTATAAGGTCACCGAAAAAAAAAAACATAGCCATGCAAGTAAGTGTATCAGTTGAAGAGTTTCGTCCAGAACACTGCCTGCCGTGCACAGAACCTACATCTGAGCCTTAGTCACACCTTTGTTCTCCCAAATTTCTTTAGCGCGTACAATAAAGGCCGATGTGGAGGCATGTTTCTGACGGCACGATATAAAAGCTGCTTAAGTCGATTGAAAATAATTATGCACTGACGCCATCCTCTGCAGCTGATCTACATACAACCAACGCAACGTTGACACAACTTAAGTGAAGCCAGCGGTAAGAAGTAAAATATATGTCGTAGAGCCATCGTCTTTTCCTCGTGCACAATGGAGAACGCATGATAGGCCTATTCTTAATTCATACAGCGGCAAGATGCTACAGTAAATAATCAGATATGCTAGCGGCATTGCAAAAACACACAATAAACAGCCGCGCTACGGAGAAGCCACGAATTCGGGATGCTGCTCATGTGCGAAGAAGCCGGGCGTTGAATTCACAATCAGTTTCCAGCTGCACTAGTTGGCTGCCGCTCGATGAAGTTGTCAGAGTAAATATGGCAGCAAAGTGCGAAGAATAACAAGTGACTCGGTAGATAAGACGAGAAACGAAAAATGACGCCTTGTTGGAGTGGGTCTTCCTTTCAATAAATTGCGACCGCTTCAGAAAATTTAAAGTAGGAGCAACGCTCTTAATACCAACTGGACAACGCAATGAAGGCCATATATGAAGTCGCCTGTAAGTATAGCACAATCAGAGAGAAGCCAAGAGAGAAAGCCAGCAAAAGAGTTATGAAGATATGAGGGTATACGGAACGTTTATACTACAGAAAAAATTGGGGGACACTTAAGCTTCGCCTTTATGAGTTGAACGCGATAGCGATATCCTGCCCCTAGTGCGCACTTCGAACATTACGAGTGTTTAAGAGAATGCGCGCACTAAGGTGTGTGCCTTATGTAATGGGTAGCATGCTTTAAACCAGCAGCAATTATGCGCGAGAAACGTTTTCAAAGTTGCGATGCACCCACTACGTGATCTTAAAGGGGTCATGAAGCACCCCTTGGGCTGATTGAAAAAACACATCCTGCGGAAAGCTGACACGGCTATGAACTGCTCTGCCAAATATTATAGTCGTGCGCGCCGCGTAATGGCCACAAGCGGAGAGCGAAGTTGCCGTTTCCCCAGGCACCCTCTTTTCAAACAGAGGCCGGTTCTCACTCTCGTCGGTGGGCGGGGCGTCTGTCCGCTGTACGTCGCAAGAGACATAGCATGCTTATTGGCCGATAGCCGACGTAAATCGAGAGCGGCGTTCGGATCAGATGCGCTTCTTGCCGCGGGGTGCCGCTACTTGCCGGCGCCGCACTCCTCAGTACACGGTAGCCGCACTCGCGCAAGCGAATCACAGCGGGAGAGCGATCGCGTTTCATGACGCGCGCTGGCGTAATTTCTTTCCCCCATGCCATCCCTCCCTGTCTAGCTTCCAGTGCGCTCGTCGGCACGAGAAAAGAGAGAAAGCGCTGGGAGCGTGCGCCAAACCCCCGTAACTCCGCTGATTCTTGACGGATTCGAGCAATTTTTGCGGCAATCGATTCGGGAGGCAGTACACTCCGATACTGAGGCCATTAGATCATTACTTGGAAAAGTGGTTCATGACCCCTTTAAGGGAATACGCGCAGAATGTGTGTGCATTTTGTAATGGGTGGCTGTCTTTAAACCACCAAGTCGTTATGATATTGACATGGTGTGACGCCCGATGGCAATGTACGCTTGTACCACGCAATATTACTGCGACATTACATCTCGTACTGTGACACCTTTATACAGGACGCGTATTTTTGGGAAGCATGAAAGTTACTTTCAGAACAGCTCCAAGCAGAGGCGTGGCTGTGTGGTAGAACACATGCTTGCCACGCAGACGGCCTGGGTTCGATTCTCACTCGGACCCAACATTTTTATTATTTATTTTATTTGCAGCTTTTTCGATTTTTCAGTCACGGACAAGATGATGATTTTTCGCTCACAACCAACAGTGCCGACACCGACAGCGGAATTTCTGCGATACGAGCTCTTTAACGCTATCGCGTTAAAATACAATATCGCTCTGCGAAATGAAAAACCTGCGTCGCCTTAAGGTCCGGGTAACACAGCAAGTGACTATGCGTTGTGTTCGTTTCGGCGAGTCGTTTCGCACTTTAAAAAGACTGAACACAACAACTGACGCATTGAATTCGATATCTCCAACATGTCTCGCTTGTCTTGAAGGCACCTTGCGCTCTCGGGAGTATTGACTACATATATATCGACGCTTGTGATGAGAGCAATTGTGTGTTCTCTGTGGGAGTCGTACTAAAGTAAATATCCGTAGAACATAAAATGCCTCCATTGTCGCAGACGAAGCAAATAATGGAAAGTGATACTTATAGAATCCCCATAACACTCAGGTTGAAGAAAAAATCACCTCGTTTCGCAAGCTCTCGCAAAGCATCCGTATCAAAGTCACATTGCGCCAGCGACGCGGAAACGGAGGCTAGTGGGTTACATTCATAACGCACAATGTTTTTATTGCGATAGCAATTATATGGACAGTCTCGGCTGGATTTTGCCGTCGCCGTCGCCGCCGTCATGCACCGTATATGTATAAGTATGTATATATCTATAAAGTCCCCACAGAAAAATAACTCAGAAAAATGCTTCCGAAGCGCGGAATCGAACCAGGGACCTCCTGCTCCGCAGCGAGCGGCGCTATCCACTACGCCACGAAACGCAGATCCTTCACGTAGCTAACGGCGAGCGTTATATACACACCATTTAGCTCTGGACGGACTCGGAGACAGCAGGCGATAATAAGCGTTTCTTCAATACCAGCGAGGTGGCGCTAGGAGCCCGACGGGCGCATTTAAAAGTCGTCGGCGAGCTCGCTCGCTTCTTCTTATATTTGCGCATGGGAGAAGCTTGCCCTTCCGCTGTCTGCTCGCGCGGTTTTCTCGTGGCGAGGGGTAGAGGAATGTTTCACGCTTTCACCGTGATGTCCGCGCTCATGTTACGGCGCGTACGAATGTCACTCGAGCTCAGGGACGCCGCTAAACGAACAAACAGAAGATGAGCGCGAACTATCAAGTGTCACAGCTCGACACTTGAAGCACGCTAGTTTCCTTCGCTGCTTCGGCCGCCTGTTGCAAGGCGGCCGCCTTCGGCCGCCTTGCAACAGAAGCGCTGTTCAAACTGAGAGTATCCATTGGCGAGCCTCACTTCGTATAGCATTAGTTCCTTGCTATCGCATTCATTGCTTCGGCCTTGCGTCGAAACTGTGACTTTTTTTTTTTTTCGTAGAGTTCAGAACAGTAAACAGGCACTTATCACAGTCAGGCGACATTTCATAGTGAGTGGCTGTTGTGTCGTGGACAACTGTTGCCGGATCGCTGTTGACCATTGGTGATGTATGACTATGGATCTATTTAATAAATGTTCTTTTATGTAAGCGAGGCCTTTACCAGTCTCTTAACGGATACCGTTTAACCGTCTCTTGGTAAGGGTAGGAAAGTGGCAAGTGGAAAGTGGAAACACGCATGTTTAAAGGAGCATACACATAATAAGGAGCATACCACTAATTTGATGCAATTTGGTACTGTGCGTAAGAGTCGCTTCCGATAATTTGCATGTGCATCAGCTGTATCCACCCATGTTCTTCTTTAAACGTTATAACGAAGTTCCTCCGAAACCCTCGGTCACTTCCAAACTGTCCGCCATCCTCCATAGCGTAACGAAAATAGCGAGTGCTGCCTACAAGCTGGCGGCGACGCGTCGTTATGTGTCTTTTGCGGCCGTGACGTACGAGCGTAGCGTTGACACCGTCTCGTTAGGTGCTCGTCCTTTCCTCATCGCTGCTTCTTTCGGTGAAAGCGCAGTCGTTCTCTGCTCTCCGTACGTTCCCCCCTTCCAGGGAGCGGCATCCGTTATTTTTTTTCCCGACCTTTCTTTATCAGCGTATAACTTATCACCTATGCACAACGTGAAAAATGCGCTGAAATATTCTTTTCAGCATTGATAAGTTCTCGTCTTATACCAACACATGAGACTCTTGGCTTTTTCAAGCGAAGCTCGTTATGAGTTAGGTGTCGGTGGCGGCGTTGTCGTACGCGAAAATCCCGGCGCCGGCAGGGTACAGCTAGACGGCCCTAGAAGGCGTATTTGAATGCGCCGTCTGTATGCTTTTGTATGCTTTCTCGAGCATGGGCTTGTAGGTCATCAGCGCTTTCTGATGTGACAATCTGACCTTTTATGGAGCTGCCCTCTCATTTAACGTTACCTCATTTCATTGTCGCCTTGATATGAACGTGTGACCTCACGTTCCGGCGCCGGCGCCGGAACGTGAGTCATTGGACAGGATGTCAACTGCGTAGGCGAGCCCTCACGACACACCTGCAACCTAACAGAGCCGTTTCCCTTCCGCCGGGGATAGAATGAAAGAACGAAAAGTAGTAGGTCAGGCATACACACGCCAAGTTTCGCTCGCCCCCATTTCCCCGATACGGGAAGGGCCCCTGAATTTTTTGCTTACCACCTTGGTCGGGTAGCAAACCGTATACGTTTTTATAGTGAAGCCTTTCGAATTAGTCATTTGTGCATTACCTCGTGTGGCTCCTGTGAGCCACTAGAACATATAATTTTTTTAGTGTCCCGCATTCGTTATGTAGCGAGCACTGCTCATCAAGGAATATGGACTTATTGGTCTTAAGTCTACGAACCTTGATGACTGCCTGTTCCCGGGAGTTTGTGCTGCTCGGCGGGACCAGGCCCATCGATCCTTACTAACTTTTTTAAACAACACCGATTTGGCATCGCGTTTATAAACATTCTTCCATGTAACTACTTATTTGTGTTTACGTCTGTATTTGTTTTTTTTTGTCCTCTTTCTTTCCCCATATCTTCCTTTCTTCTATGTTTCCCCTTTCCCAAATAAGCAGGCAGGCGTTGTGCCCCTTTAGGTGGGAGTTGCCAGCCTGTTCCCTCCCTATTCGTCTGTGTCGTCGTGCTTTTTATGTATCAAACATAATAATAATAATAATAATAATAATAATAATAATAATAATAATAATAATAATAATAATAATAATAATAATAATTACCTCAATTTCCTGACACCTCTTTTTTTATGAGCTGCACTCAAGCCTATTCAAAACTCTTCGAAAACACACCGGTAACACATTAGTACCGTGAAAACAACTTCCGTCAGATGGACTGCTGAGGCTGCGGTGTTTATCGCGTTATATTCATGACCATTCCGGCCGGCTGTAAAGATGAAGTGACCAGAGAAGCGTTAATAAAACTTTTCCGCTGTTCTTCAGTGCCGACACTAAACGTTTAGGAAGCATGATGTGAACAATGTCCCAGAACTAGAACAATGTAAGGTGGCCTCGATAAGCACTTATACAGGGTGTTTCAGCTAAAAAGCTCCAAGTAATAAAAAATTAAGCATAGGCGCTACGCGTCTACAATTAGTGCAGTATTGTTCTGAGCCATATAGAGCACGTCAGAATATTTTTTCAATCCTCCAAGCTCGGCAATTAACAAAAATTGCTTAATGAACTTTTTAAATAGCAACTCGAGAGAAACGTTTTCAATACAAACGTTGTAGCGCTTGTTCAGGAACATCGAATTTTTCAATGTATGTTAAGATAACTCCCCTGCTTAATCTTTTTCCGGCCTTTCTTTAAAGCGCGCGAATTTTAAAAAAACATCACGTGACTGCCGCCAAACGCGCGGCGCTTTTAGTGCCCTCAAATGGAAGGTAAACGAATTATCAAAGGCTGCTTCACGCACGCAGATCGATGGAACAGGTTATCGGTAACTGCGATGGACGTTAAGCGCCAAATTGAGCATACCGTTTCAACAACAACAACAAAAAATTCTTCAATGAAAAAGCGGCAGCCACGGAGAAAATGCCACATGAGACCGTAGACACCATTTGATGCAGCGTAGGCATTTTTTCTTTTTTTTTCGCACCAATGAAGAAACGCATTGGAAGGGGCGAGGGTTACAGCGTGATGAAGGACCGAGATAAAAGATTCACTCACACGTGGCGGCTGCTTTTTCGTAGAAATTTTTTTCTTTAGACGGTAAGCCCATATCATCATTTAGCGTCCATGGCAGTCACCGGCAGCCTGCTCAATCGACCTTCGTTCGCGGAGCAGCCTTTGATAATTCGTTCAACTTACATTTGAGGGCACTAAAAGCGCCGCGCGTTTGGCGGCAGTCACGTGGTATTTTTTATAATTCGCGCGCTTTAAAGAAATGCCGGAAAAAAATTAAGCAGGGGAGTTATCTTAGCACAGATTAAACAATTCGATGTTTCTGAACAAGCGCTACAACTTTTGTATTGAACTTTTTTCTCTATAGTATTTAAAAAGTTCATTAAGCAATCTTTGTTAATTACCGAGCTTGGCGGATTGGAAAAATATTCTGGCGTGCTTTATATGGCTCAGAAAAATACTGCACTAATTGGAGACACGTAGCACCTATTTTTAATAATTTTAATGGTGCTTTTTAGCTGAAACACCCTGTACCTATCCTAATATATTGGCAAACAGAGGGCACGTACCAGGTGACACATACGCAAAGGCCTGAAAATGTGTACATCCCAGATTCAAAACACTTCAAGAAAAGCTGCTCACTATCATGTGGTTTTTCATGAGGAGGTCTGCGCGCATTCGATGTACCTATGAGCCGATATTACGTGTGTATGTTTGGTGTCGTAATTTATGCTCAAGTATGCAAAACTGAGGTGCCCAGAGCTGCACTTCATAAGAGGTCAACTTGAAGAGATTATTCGCAAACAAACCTTGTTTAAAAATCAATAGTCATTTTTTTAAGTATGCCGAGCGACAGATCTGCTGTTCTTCGTGCTTTCGCTGTCCCTACCTCAATTTTCCTTACACAGCCTAAAATGCATCCCACAGCATTCTCTCGGTACTACTCTCTTGCCATATCTCTTGATGTAAGCGCAGGAAAAAAAAATAAATATGTTCTTCGTGCAGCTGCAATCACGATGGTGATGCCTCAAAAAAAAAAATAAAGAAAGAGAAAAGGATAGATCATTCGTACAAAGTGTCACAAGAAGACGTGGTTCATGTCTCCTATGTAGTCACAATGTTCATTTGAAACAACATCAAGCCTTGCCAGTGCGTCCTTATTTCAAATGTCGGAGTTCAAACAACCATTAGACAAATGGCTGCGCACGCAGTCAAATGATCTAGGTTCCAGACCAGCTACATTCGTCTCCTCATTCTCCATGCCGCTGCTCATTCGGGTCTTTCTCTTAATGACTGCAATAGGCTGCGCGAGCAGTAGCTGTGTAATTTGCACTTTGCCTTGGAACAAATCAAGCGTGTGCGGCTTACGGTCTTGCTTAATTGCTATGGGCTAAAGAGACGAACGCGCAGCCCGTGATTGCACACGGAGCTCACCCATCGTTCAAGAGGTCACGGTAGCCGGGAGCGTCGTACAGTTGCTGTTCACCGTTGTTGTAACGACCGACATATCGGCCCAATCCGGTTAGAAAAATTATAGGAGGCAAAATCTCGCTTTATATTTCTTCGAGGTTTTCCCGAGTCCTGCATGTAAAACGGCTTAGTCGTCTCTTGCATACGACTGGAACAGATGCTGCAGCGTCGAAAAGGGTTTAGGCGCTTGCGGGAGGACCCAGAATGGCTTGCACTTCAGAGTGCCGAGTACGTACAAGTGGTTACACACTGGGTTCGCCGCTGATGGCTACGGGAATAACCTAATTTACGTGCGGGCTCATGATGAAGCAACGCATTCGGCGTCTCCAAATGATGAGCACGCCTACTTAGTGAGCTGCTATTTAGCTCGGTGGAACAACCCTCCCTGTTTCCACACATCATCGTGCGAACTAATTGTAGAGCTTAGTTTTTATGCACTACTAGATACGGTAGACTTTTTGGCGGCGCAAACATTCGCGCACATTACTAATTACGTTCATATGGGAGGACTGCTTCTGAAGAATGATGATTGAAGTTAGCGAGACCAGCATTAGGTTAAAGCTGAGTACTCGCCACGTATGCGGAACACGAATGCAGACATGTAGGAAAGGCGCAGTTTCTCTTCGGAGGATCTGTTTCGTTCCTAATCAGCAATGTCATAGTGGGAAAACGGTGTGACGCTTTTGCCCGTTTAGAAATTTTAACCATTGCCTCACCAAAACAAAGAAACGTGCAGGGTACTTTATGCATTCACCTAAGACGACTCGAAGGCAAAGCGTTCTCCTTCTCAGTCTATTGTATTATTATTTACTCGCCCTATACACCAGGCGGCGAACTTCTATGCAGAGGGACTAAAGGAACGGGTGCAGCGGTGCGAAAAGTGCTTAGAATTTACCGGTGATTGTGTAGGAAAGTCAAGTAGGCTTGTACTAAACTAAACCCGGCAATAAAAACGTTTACTAACAAATATTTATTTTTTAGGAACCAAGTGGCCCTTACTTTTCGAATGACCCTCGTCGTAGATATTCCTCTCGCAGCTGGCTTATTCTTGCACATTATAGCATCGAATAATCACATGTCAATAAATGTACCCGAAGCCACGTAAGGGTTCGTAAAGATCATATACTAAAAGCAGACGGTTTCTCATTCGGTTATGCTGCTAGGGCTAAGTTCTGGGCCGAGCTATTTCTTTTTCATACAGGTTAATCCAAGAAAAATTATTTCTATGTCTTCCCGAAAAACTCTGGTTTCGTAAAATGACCACCAGTTATGACGGGGCTAACTGAAGGTAAGCCAAAAGATACAAAAACCACTTTCTACAAGTGAACAACAATAAAGGGTAAGCTGAAATACGAAATAAGGCAAGGAGGACGAAAAATACGCTGAAAAGCAGAGTAGCGATCACTCGTTCGTTAGCATTACATTATTGTTTTGTATTATTTGATCGATCTATGTACAGGATATATATCGCTCATGCACGTTTATGTTTTTGTGCTCTCATGTTCGCCTATGTAGTTTTTTCAAGTGTATTTGTTTCATGTAGTGCACTGATTGTAGAAGTGCTGCTTCAGACCCACCCTGTAATGGTCGACAGGCCAACAGTATGAGTAAATAAAAAAAACATTTTGTCTCCGCCAGACACATTAATCACTCTAGAGGGCATCTATCGTGATCTTTCAGTCAGGCAGCGCAGGAACAACAAAGGAAAAACGCAAACAAGAAACACGTTAATGCAGTGGCGCAGAACAAAGCCACCGTCATCAGACGACCATCGACCGCATAAGTGTACACGACACACGTCAGTTCTTCTGGTAATGAAAGCTCCAGCAGAGAACTATCAGGAAAACTAGGGCACCTTCAAAATGTTCCGATGAATTACATCCTGCAGAATAAATCTCCACCATGCTCTAAATATTGCCCACTGGCGATCTCTGTGGCCATCATTTTTTTCCGTCTGTATCGTGTGCAACCAGACCTTCCATAATATACGTTTATGGCTGCGTGTGCTGCCGCCACAGAAATTAACAAGAACGCTTCTGCAGTTCTTCAAGTCGACATGTCTATGTGACAGTTTTATAGCCTCACTGTGCGCTTTCATGTGCACGCGCAGCTACTTCTTTCTTCTCTTTTCTTTTTTTCTTTCTTTCTCTCTTCTCTCTTTTTTAGCCTCCTTTATTCTATTCCATCATGTCAAGGTAGGCAGCCAGACGTTCTTGTGGCTGACGCAACAGTCTTCCCTTTATTGTCACGATTAGCAAGAAAGGCCATGTCGTGATGGGTAGAAAAGTTAGTTTCCGTTATGGGAAGTTGTATTATGGGTGACGTAAACGGAAAATAATTACCATAAAGATAATTAAGCAAGCACGTACTAGCGCGAGTAAAATAACTTCATGACTATCGTAACTAGAACGCTCTTCCAACGAGAATGACTGAAACAGCCCTAGGAGAAATAATGCACATATAATGTGTTGCAGAAAAGCTTTAGATAGCAATGACGTCCGATAAATACGTTATTTCCGATAAATATGATTAAGATGTTCAGACAAATATATGCGATAAATATGTTTCTTTCAGTGGCTCGCTCGATCCTGCAAAATGAATTCAAGAAAAGTACCTTCAACATGAGAAGCTCAATTATCAGTTGTTGTTTTTTATCGTGGTGGAAACGAAAGACAAGAAAGCCAATCAGACCAGAATGACCATGAATGAACAGTGTCGGCATAACGTAAAAAAAAATGAAGAAGAACGTTGACCGCCAAAACTAAACGGTGGGTTCCGAAACACAATACATACCCACAAACCGTCGATAGCACACGCCGAGCAGTTCCGAAGACATTGTTTATGAGCGACGCTCCCTTTTTCTCTTTTGTTCGGAGGAATGATCCACAGAGCGTGGCGTTCCCGTCGAGACCACCGTTGCCTGCGCCGTGTATGTGCCCCCAAGCTCGCTCATCGCGATGCGAGGCTAGCCGCCGTATCGCATCCCCCGTTTCTTTCGCACTGCGGTAGGTAGGTTGCGCCAACAAAGAACGGTGAAATGAGGACTCATAGACTGCAACTCCAAGCAAAAGATATCCACGGCCGATTGGAACCGCGAAGAATAGTAAATTTCTACTTTCCTTACTGTCTGATCCACGTTTACCGGTTGTTCTATGACATGGTGTCTCTTCCCTCTCAGTGCGCGTGTCTTTTCATAACTCTGCAAGAACACCAATCTCAAGAGTCCTTATTTTACAATGATGCTATATATGCCTTAGAGGTGCGAATATGTAGCGGTCCGTGAGTGTGCAGAAATTATAATGAAGAAGCGACGTTAGCGTACGCTACCTCGAAAGATCTCCACGCTTGCACTATCGTTTCTCTTATGGCTTTCTTAGAATGTATAGCTAGGGATGATACTCGCCGCGGCATGAATACCGTTAATAGCCTTTAGGTGTTCTTTAATATCCTTTAAGCCAACGTCACCAGACGCAAAGCTTGAAGCACGCATCTCTTAAGCGGGATGATAGGTAAATCAAAACATGTAAAAGAAGACACTTCGACAGACCCCAGATCGTCATATTCACCGGAGCCGCACGTCTCAGCTTAGCTGGTTAAGCATCTGTACGGAGCGCTAGGGCGGCAATTTTTATAGCAGCTTTATTGACATTTGCCTACTAATATGTACATAACTTGATTACTTATGCATTTGAATCAAACATAATTCATTTTTCTCGTGGCTTAACTAGCTTCAATGTCGATTTTTTATATGGCACTGAGGACACCCATCTTGTCAAACAAGAACATCAAACGCGTTTAGTAAGATTTCTAGGACGCATTTATGGAAACATGGGCTAAGCTTTGTTATCGCTAAGCTACAGTTCCTCAAAAGGAACGAGATGATCAGATGGCAGTTATTAAAACGTGAATTAATTAGCAGAGTCCGACTTTGTTAACTACGTAAGTGTACGGCGCAATGTGATCTGTCTTGCAAGTAATGTCCGCTGTCTCAATTAGTTATTCCAGGATGCAACGGGACGTAATTATTTCAAGCACCGCTCTCCGATGATCACGAACGCACCAAGACACCAATATTTAATGCTGCACAGTTCGAATTGCACCGAAGCTCATTTACTGCAAAGGCTTGTGTCGCAGCTCTGCGTCACTATCGTCACGTGCCAAAGTAGCTGCCTGAACCGTGTCAAACGTAGCAACATATCTTCCTTTGGCCCTCTGTGCTTCAAACATACCGTTAGTTCCCACACAAAAATTAATAATAATAATAATAATAATAATAATAATAATAATAATAATAATAATAATAATAATAATAATAATAATAATAATAATAATAATAATAATAATAATAATAATATTAGCTGAAGTCTCGCGTGCCAAAACCAGGATATGGTTATGAAGCACGCCATGTGGAGGGCTCAAGAAAAAGAGAAGAGAAAGAGCAGAGGAAGGCAGGGAGGTTAACCAGAAGTTTGCATCCGGTATGCTACCCTGCACTGGGGTTGGGGAATAGGGGGTTGAAAGCGAGAGAGAGAAAATAAATAATAAGAAAAAAAACAAAAAAAAACAGTCACAACCACACACACACAAGAGCGTTCCGCTCAGAGGCGCTCTGACAGGCCAGTGGATCGCAGGAAGGCGAGTAGTGCTTGTAAAGCCTTCTTCTGCGACGTTATGTCCGGACGATGGCGTAAAAGTCTTTCTTCAGATAGAGGCTGGTCGTCTATCTTGTTGAGAGCATGGCAAAGAGATTGTCTCCGTGTTCTATACTTCGGACAGTCACACAGAACATGCCGAATCGTTTCTTCGTCGCCGCAGTGTTCACAGGCGTTGGTGTCGGCCATCCCTATGCGAAATGCATACGCATGGGTAAACGCGACGCCCAGCCATAATCTACAGAGAACGGTAGCGTCACCTCGGCGAAGACTTGATGGCAATCGAAGGCTTAACGTGGGATCAAAGGAGTGTAGTGGTGCATGCATGAAATGTGGCTCATTCCAATTTGACATGGTGCATTGGCGAGCGAGCATGCGGAGCTTCCGAGCAGCGTCTGTCCTAGAAAGAGGTATCGACAGGTCGCGATCCTCTTTATGGGCTGAACGGGCAGCTTGATCGGCCCGTTCATTGCCGATAATCCCACAGTGACTTGGTAGCCATTGAAATGTAATGCAGTGTCCTTTCTCGGTGAGGTGGTGAAACATCTCGGCAGTCTCAAATACCAATTGTTCGTGCGGACCGCGGCGTAAAGTCGACAGTAGAGACTGCAGTGCCGCCTTGGAGTCGCAGAAAATCGTCCACCTTTTTATCATTTGATCGTTAATGAAAAGCAGCGCGGCGCGAAGCGCTGTGAGCTCTGCTGCCGTCGATGTTGTTGGGTGAGCCGTCCTGAACTTGATAGTTGTGGCGATCGTTGGAATCACGACCGCCACTGTTGAACTGCTCGGTAGGACGGAGCCGTCAGTGTAGACGTGAATCGAGTCGTGATACTTCTCGTACAATAGAAGTAAAGCGAGCTGTTTAAGAGCAAATTTTGACCACCTGGTGTTGACCACCGTGAACTGGCATAGCACAGAACACGGTTCTCTAGCACTTCGCCTCCATCCAAATGCGACCGCCGCAGCCGGTATCGAACCCGCGACCTTCGGGTCAGCAGCCGAGCACCGTAACCACTGCACGACGGAGGCGGACATTGTACGAACATTGACGGATATGGATGGCCTTTCCAGACAAGCTGTGCACGTTTTCAGTTCTGTCCAGTTTGATTCCTCGCCTTGAAGTTGGAACAGACCGCCAGCGAGGAACACCTCGTTTCTTTTTCTCTCTCACTCTCTCAAAATGTCTAAGAAACCTCACAAAAACATAATGCTGTACCCTTCAGTCCAGCATTCCAACTTTAATCTGCACTACGACGACGGGTCCAAAGACCTCGTCCATGAATTACAACTCTGGACTACACCTTCGTGTTGCTACAGAACCCTCAATACATCAATAATTCATTTTTCGCGTTAATGTCGTCTCGGTGTCGGCCCTTTCAAATTGTGTTTATTTTTTTTTTCAGCCGTGCCCCTCAAATCACTGCGCAACACGGTTTCGAAGAACCTGCTGAAGTATTAAAATAAATAATAACAAGTTCCGAGACGAAGAATGAACCGAAAGCACGCCACATGCAGCTCGCACACTCAAGTTCGCAAATGTCCTTGCTGTTCAGCGATGGCGATCGAAGTGCCCACCGTTTTAAGCACGGAAGTGGGAAACGACCACCTCGCACTACACGATTCCATTCGTTCGCGCGTTTCCTTTCATTATTTCTTTCCTGCACGCGATGGCAGCGTATCATTAATCACGGCAGCGCGGTGCAAGTGGACATGAATGTGCCTTCAGATAGATCAAATAAAATATGAACGAGTAGTTGCTGGGGATAACTGACTTCCAAGGCAGAAATCAAAATAGAGATGTGAGCAAAGGAAGAATCAAACAGCTAGCTTGGGCTAGTGGAGACACGGCCACACGACAGAATCGAAAGCAAGTCTGACAGCGAGCAAACAAGGAGAGAGTGGAGAAGTTTAAGCACGACTGCCCGCGCTGCTTGCTAATGGTGCTCGAAGGCAGAAGCTTGGCAGTCTATTAGCAAGATCAACTGCGTCAGTTCAGAGGAGAAATGTTTACTTGGCTGGTCCGGCTTGAAAGAAAGAAAGAAAGAAAGAAAGAAAGAAAGAAAGAAAGAAAGAAAGAAAGAAAGAAAGAAAGAAAGAAAGAAAGAAAGAAAGAAAGAAAGAAAGAAAGAAAGAAAGAAAGAAAGAAAGAAAGAAAGAAAGAAAGAAAGAAAGAAAGAAAGAAAGAAAGAAAGAAAGAAAGAAAGAAAGAAAGAAAGAAAGAAAGAAAGAAAGAAAGAAAGAAATATTGCCTTTGCTCTCAATACATCGCGTGCGCTAGTAAGCGCCAAGACCCTGAGTATACCTAAGCTTAGACTGATGGACATGACCAGACTGTCCACGCAGAGCCATAGTTTCCTGTTACCAGGGAACACTCACCTAGAGTAACACGCTGATCGTCACAATGAAGTCGATTCCTCCTACATTTCTCACTTAATATATAGCAGTTGATCGTCACAGCGAAGTCGCGTGCTCTCAAAATTACCACGTCAATATACGTCAGGACGACTATGCCCGAAAGCCATTACAAAACAACCACTCTTTCCAGCGACATCTTGTTCTTTACTTACTTTTCGTTGCGCTACGGTTTGCTTACGGTTGCTTTCCGTTGCACTACATGATTGCTTAGTTGACGAAAGTGCGTCATCAACAAACATACTGCTGCTTTCATAACGCTGTCAAGGCCAGGCTGTGAAATATTTGAAGCTTTGGCACGCGTCGTGCCTTAAATCACTCGAGCCCCCGACCCGCCAAGATATCTCGCAGTAAGCCTCTATACTTTGCACCTATCAATCATCCTCCGACAGGCTGCTACTTTGGGAGCATTCTCCTGCCACACAACGAACGCATCGGTCGATGCATGGAGGGCTTCGATATGTAGACCTTTCTGCAAATGCGCAGAAACCCTCTTTTCATTCCTTTTCTTTTTTTTTTCGCGCAAGCGATCTGCAGGTTTATTGATTCATGCCTAAGGCTTCCCCACATACCTCTACGCTACGAGGACGAGAAATTCCTTGGCGTGCGCTTCTTTTCCGATCCCGCCATCCTGTCGATAAAATCGTTCTGTTTTGCCTCTCTAAATGTTGTCATCTGCCACCAACTGCTCGAGATTTAACGATCTCACCAAGCGCCCTTCTTGCTGAAGACGGCCGATCATCAAGTGCAGAGCCACCGTCGACTTGCCAACATCTACGTCTGCAACTCCCTCATCCACCAGGCACGCTGCGAGCGGAATAAACACTTCCGTATTGCCTGTGCGTTGATGTGGCATTCACGGGTGCATATTCTTTCCGCATTGGAATGGCCAGTCCTCCTTGCGACCATGCGGTTGGGAGGAGACGATCAGGCACTTTTGCTGCGGCTGTCCCCGTTACAGCTTTGCCAGAAAGACGCTCTCGACAGTGCTCGATCAACTGTACTATCACCCCAGCACAGCAGAGAGAGTCCAGGGAGTATGCTCTAGACCTGCTTCAGCACTTAAGGCTTTAAACGACGTGCTACATTGTTTAAGAAACTGTGGGTTGTTGTGTGACAGTTCCAGTGCACAACAACCCACAAAGTTGCATCGCGTAGCATCGCCCTGGTGTTTGCGCTTTTGCTCTCTCTTTCCATACCTCCTCTCCCTCAATCCCATTTCATTCCCTTTACCCCGTTTTGCATCGCAGGGTAGCCTCCTGGAAAGTACACAGGCTAAGCTTCCTGTCCTTCCCGGTATTTTCTCTCATTTAGATGTCATGACGATCATCATCAACCTGACTACGCCTACAACAAGCCTCTCCCATGTGTCGCCAATTGACCCGGTCCTGTGCTTGGTGCGGTCATGTTATCCCCGCAAACTTCGTAAGTTCACCTGCCTACCTAACTTTATGCCTCCCGATTGCGCGCTTGCATTTTGATCAACCCATTATTTGATCTACCCAATAGAAACGTCGAAAGCAGCTGGACCTGACGGTTTAACGCCATCTGTTCCTAAAAATTGTCACGGCATCATTGCACAGTACGTATGCGCCATATATGAAACTACACTTAATACTAGAATTCAATAATTAGTAATAAGTCTCATTATAAGTATTTGGGCGTCTATTTTTCCGACAATTATGAGTGGATTAAGCACATAAAAACAACCGGGACAAACTCAGGTATAATGTTATATTTCATACGCAGGAATTTCAAGCAAGCTTCACAGACCGCGAAACAAACCCTCTACTTTATGTAAGATCTATTCTAGATTATGCGTGCGTAATCTGGGATCCTCATCAGCAATACTTAATTGACAAGCTAGAAAAAGTTCAAAATGAAGCAGCCAGATTTGTAAGTAATAACTATAATTTCTTTGCAAGTGTTACAGAAATAAAACGAGTTTTGGGACGGGAGCCACTAATGGTAACGAGACAGAAGCCGCGGCTTAAATTTCTTCATAGTATTTACTATAATTTAAATGCCATTATTCCTCATGTATATCTCTTTGTACCAGTGTACGTCTAAATTCGACGAGATAATAAACAGAAAATATTAGAAAGCCCATACAAATCACACACTTTTCGTATTTCCTTTTTTTTAAAACAATACAGGAATGGAACTGCCTCTTAGACAATTTCGTGAACGAAACTGATAGCGAACTTTTTTTCCTCCTTGTAAAAATGCCCACATTATTACTGTCATTAAGAATGGTTTATTATCTCGAAGCGTTGTGATGTTTAAAATGTATGATTGTGATGTTTTTTTTTATAATTTGTGTAATTCAATATAATTCGAGCGTTATTTTTCTTTGAAGTACGGCGATGTAGGTGAAGTGTAAATAAATAAATAAATAAATAAATAAATAAATAAATAAATAAATAATCCACAACGTCCCCTATAACACAATACCTCCTAACATTTCCAGACACGGCTCGCTTAGAGCAAAATCAACTCACTCTGCTTAGGGACGACGCCATCAGGCGAGGCGTCGCGATTCGTCCAAGTCAGAATTACACCCTCGGGTTGCATGCCGCGCGGTTGGGAAAAAACTTTGAATGTGAGTAGCGATCAATGACGGCAACGCGCGCAGTTCTGTAGGGTAACGGTGTGGAGAATCGTTGATTATGCCTCCCAAACCACCACGCCTGTATACTTTTTAGTCTGAATGCTTCCTCTTGTTCGATGCGCACCGCCTGCATCTGCATTGAATCATGCTTCGGCACAATAAGCATGCGACGAGATTAGTAAAGTGGCGTTGAAGCACGGAATATACGAAGAAACTAGCAGAATGCCTAAACACAGCAGTCTTGATATTGTTTATTAACTTGTTAAGGGCGTAAAACCGTCGCCAGCACACGACGAGAAAAAAACTTGCAGGACGCTTGAGCTCCGCCTTCAAGAGTAGAACGCGATAGCGCAATCGGGCTCCGTGCGCATCGCCTTCTCAATTTCTAGCCTAGCTTCGGTTCTCGGTGCACGCCTCAACTACGCCTTAAGGAAACGAACGTCTGTGCGCATAATACTGGCCTTTTCAAACTATCCTAGAACGCCGACTGCAAGTACAGTTGCGCAGTGCCCGCTACGCCACAATTATTCCTTTTGCGAATCAGCGAAGGGCCCACTACGCGTCCGTAAGGCAACACCCGAACCTACGCAGCTGCTCACTTTGTTGATGCTTTTGCTGCTGATAATGATTAAATATGTATGAGTGCTTTGTAATGGGTGGGCCTTCAAAACACCCACATGTATGGACGCGTGGCGCGATTCAACACATTCATATAGTGTTTTTTTTTTTTTTCGAAGCTGTTTCAAGCAATGGCGTGGATCTGTGGTAGAGCACCTCCTTGCCACGCAGGAGGTCTCGGTTCGATTCTCGCTCGAACCGAAGATTTTTATTATTCATTTTATTTGCATCTTTCTCGATCTTTCGGTCACGGACAATGCTGATTTTTCGCTCGCAACCAACGACGCCGAGGCCGGAAATTCTGCGAAACGAGCTCTTTAACGCTATCGCGTTAAAACTACTCTCCTCCACACCAATAAAGAAATCACCGCCCAAGTACTCCGTACAGATAGTGAGTCAACCAACGAAGCTGAAACCTGCGGCCCCGGGGTTTATCACTGGGTTAATCTTGAGGCTTCATTAATGCCTTTCTCAGTTACTGGTTACGCCTATCCACAAATCTGAATTGAGGTTTGCCGCCCGCATGTTCCCTTCATTTGTTGTGGACGAGTAGTGAGCAGTGGGGATTGCCCAATTTCCGTGGCAGAAACGCGCTAAGGGTTTTCGCGTGCATAGGACTGGCGAATTTCGGTTTCTCCTTGTCACGTACAGCTTCGTTATGAAGTGTTCTATATATATCGGGCACATAAGCTCCAGGACAGGAGATTCGGGCAAAAAAAAGAAAAGTTATATCGTATCTTAACAAGAGTATCTAGCAAGACAATTCTATCTTAGTACTTTTTGCAGTATACACAGTTACTCATTAAATTGGAAGGTTCATGCACTAGCAATGCAGAAATGTGCATTTTCCATCGAGCATTTTTCTTCCATAGAGCATGTCAACGTAGCAATGTTTAAGCCTTGCCGCAGGTGCTCTGAGCACTTCTCGCAAACCCTGAAAAAAAAATATTTTCTCAAGGTTTAGAGTGAAAGCCTGTGCGAAACCGAGTTCTGAAAAACAGCGTGCGGTTTGCACGTGGTTGCACGTATACAGCGGAGCAAAACACCGGAGGGCGGGCTAAACATAGAACTGTGTTTAGCTTAAATGCTGCGTGGAGCTATGTGTAGCCTACACTCAGTGCTTGGAAAACAACGCATAGTGTAACATTCGCGGCGGATTTCACCAAACTCATGCGACGGTAAATGTCAAACGCGGCTGCCAATGACAAACGACGACAGCCCGACAGCCAGCAGCAGATTTTTCAGCGGTTGTCGTTTCGATGACGTAGTTCAATGCCTTCACACAGTAATGATGCTAGTACCTTTTTTTCTTTTAATTTAGATGGATCTCCTTGCATCGGTTAGCAAACGTGGTCACTCCTTTATTACTCACGTTAGGTTTACTATGCCCTCCGAAGTAATAGGCGCATCGCAACTATCTTAGGCTAGCAAAATGTGTGCTCAAGAACTAGAAGTCAACTATAGGTTAAATATAATACGAGAGCACTGTCTGTTGTTCTTGCTACAACCGGAGCGATGTCCGCATTACTTCCATCCGGGCGCTCGGGAGGTCCCTGATGTGGGGACGTGCAGACGGCAGCGCAGCATATTGGAGCAGATCTCCTATAACTTCTATTCTTTTTTTCTCAACTTCTATTCTTTCGTTCTCTACTTCCTTCCTTGTGATCCTGAGGTGAGTTTCAGTACGAGCTGCATAAAGCAGCGCCACCTCTACTTTTTTTCTAAAACAATTTTTCTAACCGCCCACTTTGTCACCGATCTTCCTTTCCTCCGTGCGGGGTGGCAAGCCAGAACTATGTGCCATTCGTTAACCTTCCTGCCTATCTAAACAACCTTTGATGTCTGTGACACATTGATCTTGGAATTTTCGCAAACAACGCCTCTCGCGACCATTCGCCTCTTGGACTTATTTAAGCATTATGCCCTTTATTCCATGGCCAACCCTCTTTCCCTTGAGCCAGCCACCTATCATTTCCAAATCCACTTCACTCAAAGAAGAATCTTTCAAATTTAAGCTAAACACCTTCCCCTGGTCGCTGCTGCTTCAATGCACTTCCGCTCGAAGAAAGGTCCCAACTCTCCTGCTACCGGTGCGACGCTCCTTCAAGTCGTCGACGATGCGGCAAAACCGCGCAAATAAAAGTGACCGACAGGACCTGCTGCGTTGGAGAGAAATATGACGCACTGAGAGTGCGTTTCATCAGCCTGCCAGCGGATGGCTTTCGAGCACCTTCTATAGTGAACTGCATCTTCGAGTGTGCGCCGATTTTCTACTTCTTGCTTCGTTTGTGAACCATTCGTCTTTCGAGCGCCTATGATAAAGTGGTACACGTAAAGAAGTCAAGTTGAGGACGGTTTTATAGCTTGCCCTTCTGAAATATCCGCGTGCGAGAGGCACACTTCCTTCTAGGCGGCGGTGTTTTCTTTGGCAGAGTGCCAATTCGGGCTCCTGCTGGAAGCAATACAAAAGATCCTGTCGTTGTGAAAGTAAGTGGACGCTGTTTGATTTCGGACAGCTCGTATTGTTCGAAATAATGAGATTAACTCCCATATTCTAGAACGCACCTGCACTCCGAACTAGACATCGACCAAATAACCGTGATGAAGATGACCAGCATTTGAAATGGCATCCCCATGGAAACGACGGCGTCGGTTATCGACTAAAGTGTTCACTGCGCCTTTGCGAACAACTGCCTACGAGACGGCATCAGCGTCTCCTCAAATTCACGACGAAGGTAACGAGTGCTCTTCAAGTGATACCCGCGCCCAATCAACGACTCGAAGGGCTTCATAATATATCAATCTTAAGTGTGATTGTGTAGCCCTGAGACAAGCTGCATGATAAGTAACACGCTGATAAGCTGTACCTCTAACCGACACGAAGAAACAGTTCCTGTAAAATTACCTTGAAGTAGGTGCCCGGGTGGGGCAATTGCCACTATCCCTTCCAGGACTCGATCCGCTTGCCCCAAGCATCATCATCATTTTCCTCCTCCTGTTCATGCGCCGTCATCGGCTCCTAGTCAAGACAAGACAAGAACTTTCGAAGGCGCTAGATAAACTTGACAATCGCCCTTTGTCGGAACAAAGGGTTTTGGGACCTTGGCCGAGTCCGTCGTCAACAGAGAAGGTTTTAAAAGCATTATTGCGCTTCTTGCGGACAACTGGTCTTAGAGACAGACTTAAGCAGTGTCATATTCGCGTTTCCTTTATCCCGCTCTCTTTTTTTTTTTTTCCTTTCCTTGCTCACCTTTTTTTGTAACATCTCTGTTCTATCATCTTTTATCCCCCTTACCCCTTCCCCCAGCACAGGGTAGCCAGCCGGTCTAAGAACTGGCTAACCTCCCTGTCATTGCGCTTGTTTCTTCCTTCCTTCCTTCCTCCCGCATCTTCGAAGAAAAAGCAGTCTGCATAGAAAAATTCAACTTGCACGCACAGAGAAGAAACTGAACAACAGTTGCAGGTTTCCGTTCCCTTGTTTCTGTGTGCCTAACATTTTCCGTTGTAAATCTCTACCAACTAAAGCAGCTTTCCGTCGTTGTAAAAATGCGTGTTGTTTAGGAGATCTCAGGAGTTTTGCAAGGCGCCGCCAACTCTTTTCCACAGAAAATAAACCTAGTGAAGACTACAGATATGGAGAAAAAACTACGTAATATCGCGCTTAATGTAAGATTGTATGAGAGAGAGATAAACATTTTAATGAAGCTGAAGATGTTTACCTGGCTGTTCGCCTGACATGCTACTCCAGGTGCTGGGTGACGATTATGATATATACAGTGATAACCACGTAACACATACAGATTGTATGAGATTTTCAGTCAACCCATAAGATAGTCAAAGTATGATGTACACACATAACGCCAAATTTTACACAAAATTCATTCACACCATGGCAAAGTATAAGTTCAGATATAAAGCGAGGCATACTGCACAAGGTCAGGTCAAATTATACGCATAGAATGAGCGTGTCCTTAAGTACAGCAGGTTAAAGAATAAAAGACGCAAAACATGAACACGACAAACGTCGCAGACTCTCGGAGCTCAACGAGTGTCTTTCTTTACGCTTCATGCGCTTCTTACAGTGCGCCACTTTTGACAATCCGCTTTGTGGGGTTTTTTTTTGTTTTTTTTGTTTTTTAGTGCTACGAGCACGATGTGACACTCTTGCTTCTCTTCCAAGCCCTTCCGCACAGCTTTTAATTCCGTTTTTCCGAATATTCAGAAAAAGTCTTTTAAAAAATAAAACTGGTACGAAATCTATGGTTCTGGTTAGGTCAAGAGTTACATTGGATACCTCTGATATGTAAACATAAGTTTACTAAAGGGCCAATGTACTGTCAGGAGAATTAACGAAGATTGAATGCGTTCAGTGAAAGAACCAGGGCTGGGCAGAGATACAGATGGGCAAAGTATTCCGGAATACAGATATCGAAATACATGAACTGGAAGCCTAAAATACACATACTGCGATACATTTGCCTATAACGTAACGGGATATTTTGGAGATGCTTTTGCAATAAGACGAAAAAAGTATTCCGGAATACAGTTACAGCGATACAGATACTGGAATACTTTTTATTTCAAGGATGCTCATACTACGCAGACACTTATTAGTGCAGCACAATGTTGTAATTAAAGTTACAGCGCATCGAAACGTTTAGTTCATTTATTTATTTGTTACAGTACCCTCAGCGCCATTAAGACATTGCAGGGAAGGGGGGCGGACAAAGTACATAATTAGTAATAATGACATAATTACAAGTATCAATTGCAATAAAAATACACTATTTCACAGCAACAGTAACAAGTATTGGGCACCGAAATCGACATACTTGGCGAACAAACTAAGCTACGCTAGAAATAGCACACTTTAAGCAAATCACTCGAATCACTAATGAACAACAGTGAATTGAGAAAAAGCACACATTTATTTTGAAGATCTGCTTTGCTGAGAAGGTTGCTGTGTAGGCTTCTCAAATAGGCTTTCTTCTAACAGCGTCGGTTCCGCCTCAGCACACGACTCACGAAAGAAAAAAAGTCTGTCTACCGCTGAAGGCGAGCACAAATTCGTGTTATAGCGAATAAATATCGCCTTCATAGCCAGAATGCCCTGCAGCGTGGCGATATCTCATATCGGGTCATCCAGGTACCGAAACACTTCCGCCCACACTTGGGTTGTTCTGGCTGTTCAGAAACCGAAGTCTGTCCCCATCTTCGGAATCCTAAGCTGTCTGACCCTGTCGGCTTCAATGAAGCTGTCACCGCCACCGACGCTACCAAAACCCATTTCAGAAAGCCGCAGCCAGCAAAGTCGGCTCCGGCGGTGTTGGAGCCTGCTACCACAAAAGACCGTTTCACACATGTAATCAATTAGGAACGCACCCTGACATTGGAGAGGTGGCTGAAAGCGCGTCAAAGATAGCCATCTTCTAGTCACTTCCGCCGCGACTACGGGAACTGCTTTTGGAAGTGCCGCCGCTTTGAGAACTGAATGCACGCGAAGCATTGCAAGGCCTGTTCCAAGGCGGTATCCGCGTGGGGGGTCGCGAAGTAATAGCTTGCCACCCGAAAAAAAGCAGGCGTGCTGCACTGGCCTTGAGAGACAGTGACTTTCAACACTGCCCCTGCGATTCTGCTGTCTGCGGCGTCGCGCGCTTTACCACATGGACCATTATGTGCTTGAGGGGAAACCATCGCCGCCCTATCTGTCGGCGACCGGCGGCGCGCCTTTGCTTGTCTTGGCACAAAAAAAGAAAAAAAAACGTCATTTCCCCATTGGAAACTCGCCTCAACTCATTTGCGACACAAAAAAACAATGTAACGAGATACCCGTGCCCTGGATAGTATCGCGATACAGGCGATACATCTTAATGTATTTCACTACCGAGATACAAATACATTTTTCAAATGTATCTTGATACAGAAATACAGATACTCAAAAGTACCTTTGAAATACTATCGCGATACTCTTGTATCGCGATACTGCCCAGCCCTGGAAAGAATAGACGGTTTCCTTGTGAGCAGCTGCGTTTGCTCCTACACCTGGTGGAGCAGGTCTCAACCACGCGTTTCCTTCTACGTGGCCCCCGAGATCCGCTTCGGCATCACGGCGAAACACCAGGGTACACGAACGCCGCGGTGCGAGCGCAACTATCAGACACCTAAGTTCAGAATTAGGCTCTGATATTCTGGATACTGTCAACTTCCGCCATATTGTCAAATTTCGTTATGGCGGTATTTCAAGCCAGTCACAGAGGCAGGCCAGGCCGTAGGAGACTTCTGGGCCAATTAGGGTTGACCAATTTCGGAAACTGAAAACATGGAGTAACTTAACGATGTCCAGAATAGCACCCAGGGTCGCCTGTTCTCTTAATTTCGAAATTCGCAACTTGTTTAAAAAACTTGTGGCACATGCCGTGCATTACTTATGTCGCCCAGTCACAACGGCATCACAACGGTCTTTCCTGCTGCGACGTCCGCGGTTCAGAACATCTGCCGTGCTTCGTCTCAATATTTCTCGGAGCTGTAAACGGCGGAACCAAAGCAGCGAAAGAAGCAGCGAAACGTGATCTGACAAAAGTGGCTCGCATTATTTTTCCATTGCACCGCATCTCGGCGCTAAGTCCGCGCTTTAAAGTAGAGCCAATGTCGGCTCTGGCGCATTCCTCGATCCTCGGAAAAGTGGCAATTTCGCCTTCTCAGGAACGCATTCCTTTCCTTGTCTCTTCTTCAAAGGTTCTGCGACGTTCGTAACATCTTTTTTAACAACATCGTTTCACGCAGTTCCCGGGAACGAAGGGGTGAAAATTTTTTTAACCTTAACGCTGCCTTGTGCACCCCATCAAAAACGCGTGGTAGTTTTTTTTTTTCTCTGTTTTGCTTTTCCCCTCAAAGAAGAAGACTTCACATACCTTGGCCATATCTTGCTCGCGCTTGTTTTACGCGTACTTTTACGGTTGTCATTTTATTGCCAGGTTTTTTTTTCATCAGACAGGCGCTTCATTCTCTACAAGACACGCAATCTATCGTAAGATCAGTACACTGAGGGGAACTAATATGTGACAAAAGATTTCTCTTTTTCTTTCTATAATTCAGAGGTTATGTTTGGTATAAAAGAAAAAAAGAATGAAGGAATACTTCTAGGATCTTGCTGAACGAGTTTTGTCGAAAAGCTCAACTGACATCAAAAGATTTTGGAGATAATGCCACTTTTCGTGCATATTTTTGCGTACATAGCGTTGTGCATCGTTGTGTGCTCTAAGAAAAAATTCAACTGTACTTAACCCTTTGAGACACGGCGTCCTCATTTGGAGACGCGACTAATTTTTTGCCGTTTCTGTGCACTGTTGACAAGAAAGAGACCACGAACACTGACCTAATGGTAAATTTAGCGTTCTTGTTGCCTAAAGTTCCTTTGTATCATTTCTGGTTGAAATATTTTGCAACACGATCGATTTCTTGTATGCAGTACCATGCTTAACGAGACATTGGACGTGGGCGTTTCTGCAGGAACTTCAAAATATTTTTTTTACCTTTTTATGGATGCTCGCTACCAGCATGCATGTAACTATCGCGTGTAATTTGAGCATGTCGTTGAATTGGGTTTATGAAGAAATATGGCATGACTGAGTGTACCATAGTTAGATAATTACTTACGTCGTAATTAAGATTAGTTGCTGTAAAATACACCATAATTTCCTCTAACACTTCCACTTGCATGAAATTTGGTCTTCAGAACATTAGTATCAAGTAATGTGAACTTCACGCATTTATATATAATCGATCATAATGCGTGTTGCAAACGGTTTTAAACCTAAGCGTATGGCGCTTTGTCGCTGACGCGTAAAAATGTCTTTCAAGTTAACATTTCTCGTTGCTCTTTCTTACTTCACAGATTCACCTGCTATCGTCCTAAAAAATTGTCATTCACGCAAAAGCAATACTTCATTTACACCTCAATAGATAAACCACCTTCCAATTTCTCGTTCTTTCCCGTTCCTTCTATTCGTAGCTTAGTTAACATTGCACAGAGGAACGTGGAGTCTTTAATTAGCGTCCTTACAATTTCCTACCGCTAGATTACTGATCTTTCATAAAAAAAAAAGATAAAAGTTCCAAAGAACACGCCGTCAAAATTAAGTCCTTTTGAAAGCACACTTCCATTAGTGTTGGTGACTTATCGCAAGTACCAGATAAAAATAAAGAACGTTGGGGGGAGGGGGCGGTGACGAGGGAGGAGGACGGGGGCACGACCTTCTTCCCTGTGAAGAGCCGAACGGAGTTTATATACGTCTAGAAGTTTAATCTCAACGTCTGCGCCAAGAGAGATAGAAATGTAAAGGATAAGACTATGCTTTTGCCCGTATGAGAGTTCTCACATTTGATATAGCAATACAACAAAAACGTTCCTACTACTTAAAAAAAGAAAAAGAAACAGGCGTAACAAAGAGTAGAGAAGTAAAAGCAAAGACAATGGACATACGACTAAGAAGTACAGTTCTCGCTGTTTCGTCGAATCAGCTCTTCTCTCTTTTCAGTTTCACGTTGACATTCAGTGCTGGGGCGAAAACAAAAGAGAGAGAGAGAGGGAAAAGGAAGAATAAAGATAATAACGGCTGAGTTTTAAGATATTCACAGCACGAACTAAAGTTTAGGCAGTCAGGCCTGTGAAGTAGTGGTATAGCGATATTTTACTGTCCGCTTTACTGGTATTATTGTAAAATTTCATCTAGCTTCCTTCTTTTTAGAGCGTATGTATAATTAACAAGGTTGCAATTTAGGCGACAATTCCGAGGTTTCTGCATAATTGCTTCTTCCCCAGGTTTCGCTAATTGGAAAACTGGCACGATATAAAATGCTAGGTTTCTTGTAAAGTGTCACGTTCGGAATTTTCGGTGTTTTCAGATCTCCGTTTTTTGTTTTTGTTTTTTGCGCTTAACAACTTTTTATATATGTCGCTCGTTTATAGTCTATGTAGCGTGAAAAGTGCTCAGAGCAATTCGATTTAGCAGCGCACAGTTCTGAGCAGGTGAATGCTCCTGACACCGCAGCTATAAATTTGGATCAAAATGGCCTCAAAGGCTCGCACATCATGCTACAGATAAGGGTGTTTCGCAGAATAAAATGCCCGGCATGCAGAAATACTCTCCCAGATAAACTGCTTTCAGCCAGAAAGTCACGAGCTAATTGTGTAATCACGTGTGCTCCCTCAAGGCGACCGAGAAGGTGACTAAATATCTCTTATCTTTGCTTAAATGAATCAATAAAAGTGAACTGAGCTGCGCTGTCGTTTTGCAGACAACCCTTTGAACGACTGCTGCTGACACGTGTCAATAAAAGATGAGATAATTCTCACGTTGACGTACGTACCAGCTTGTGGTGTGATTGTCTTTATAGACGACAAATTGCGTCGAGTTCAACGAGCACTTTAGTTGCAGCTGGTGCATGCGAGACCACTCGCCATAGCCAACGCAAAACACCATCTAGACGTTAATATGCCTTTTTTTAGCATCCTTATAAATTCACACCCTTACTGAGCACCATTGGCCTGATTCATTTTTACAGGTCTGGTGTCCAACCAAAAATCACCATGCCTCCATCCAACGTGCTAGCGCGCTTTATCAAAAAACAATTCCGCCTTATCGTCGTAAAACCAAGTGACTAGTGGTCTTCTTTTTTTCGAACGCAGGAGACCCGGAACAGCGGATTCCAAAGCGTTGACATTTCCACGCCGCCGCGACAGGTACCCCAAGTCGCAGCCCTGCAAAGGCCAGCGCATTTCCCGCCTAAATCACTCAGCCCGCGGTTTCTACCCCTTTTGTCATCACTACTTTTTTTGTTTTGTATCCCGCATTTATATGCCACGTCGGTTCGCCTCGCATGTTCACGCAGACCTGTCGCAGTTCCCGCTGCCTCCCATACATCATCCGCTTCGTACACAGCGTTGGCAAGTTTTCACCTTTCTTATCCGGTTTCTTCCGCAACCATGATTCACTTTCACTCTCTCCTCCTCAATCCTTTTATCTCTATCTCACTTTACTCTCCTCCTCCGCTTTGTTTTGCATAGGTAACAGATGCATCACATCTCACGCTCGGGCGCAGACGCGTCGAGATAGCACGCGTAACACACAGCCTCAGCGCCAGCACACCTAAAAAAATCTCCCCGCTCTGCGACAATTTTACGACTACACCCTCTCCCACTCGCGTGTGGTTCAGACATCATCCTCCTTTCCCCTTGTGCCCCATTGTGGACCAAAAGACTTTGTTGCAGGACATCCCGCCAAGGCCTGACAAAACATACAAAAACATATATTCGAAAGAGCTTAACAAAGCCTGTCGTCGTTCCAGACCCGAAAGAGGCGTCGGCATGCCGGCAGGAATTTGCATGGATGCCCGTGTTTTAAAAAGAAAAGAACAATAAAAACACGTTGCATAGAAGTTTACAAGCTTGGTTCCCTCGCTTTTACCTCAACCAACGCTTCCCGATAACGGTCCTGTCGCTTTTTACGCATTCTTCTTGCATTCTAGCAACACTATTGGGGAAGAAGTCGTATCTAGTAACACGTATTTTCTTTTGCACCGCAAGCGAGGTTTCCCAAATTTTTTAATATGTATTTTTCTTAAATCGGCGAAGTAACGACGCTAAGTTTGTAACCTCAGGAACTCTGAGAATGTTTATTGTTTGCACGTTTTTTTTTTTTTCGGAATAGCGTCCTGGAATAAAACCAGCAAGACCGCTGTTTGCATCTGATAGAGACAACTATCAGATGCAATAACTTCGCTATAACTTCGCGATGAGAAGGTTATGTATGGATAAAATAATAGAGACTAAAAAATCACTGCTTAGGAAGTTCCACTTTATTCGCAGAAAGTTTTAAAAATGGAGAGCAAATGATGATATTGCGGACCTGATTATGCGATGCAATCGGTCACTGAATTGTACCTATCGTCCACCCACTTGGTGGCTTCGTTATTCTAAATGCATTTGATAAGGCAGACACAAGTCAATCGATAACCGAAGGTTTGTTTCTACGTGAATGTCATTCTAGAGATGGGCGAATAAAACTGCGACCAAAGGCACCCTGAAGGCGTAAAAAAAAAAAAATCCGGTTGGTTACCTGCGTCGGAGATGTCAACAGTAATAACTTAGCAACAATTCAGAGAAAGGAGGCGACGGCAAAACAAAAACTGAGAAGTAGTTTTTATTTCGCTTTCAAAAAATTATTTCCTACTCTGATGACAGAATTCTTTGAACGCTCCTTAGCTCAGCAACGTTATTGGAAAACATATTTCTTTATAGGCGTGCAGATTACAAAGTATTCATTCGGTTTTCATTGTTCAGTTTTTCAAATACTGCGATAAAATTTATCATGAAGTTGGTAATTGTTATCGGACTGAGGAATACGACGAGCTGCTGGATCTGTCTTTCTTTTAAAATAATTTTTTGGCTTCCTCGGTTAAGATGATTCTTAAAAATAGCGAAATAAGATGTCTTTCCCCAATGAAACATATTCTTATTTACAAACTTCTGCTTATGTCGTAAGAATCGCCAAAATCTTCACCAGTCCGCTAGTGTGGCACATGTGCAGCACAAAATAAAAGATCGGCTGTGTGCTTGCCTTGCCCTTGCGTAGTAGTTTCCTGTGTACTGGGTTATCACAAACCGTTGTAGATACTACTTTAATTCAGCGCATACTAACTTCTTTTCATTCTCTCGTTAACATAGGGTGTAGTTGGGGAGAGAACAATGGAGGGTCACGCTATGCGTACCACAAGGCAGATTTTACGCTCTGTTCACTCCGCACTAATGATGTAGGTGCAGAGATTATTGAACAGGACACGGAGTCTTGGCTAACGCAAGTCGAACACTGCACGGCGCCCCCTCACCTAACCAGATCGCTATTGCCGCACCCCTAACACAATGCGGCCGTCTTCCCAGCAGAGCTCACATTATAAAGACCGCGAACCCCGAAACCGTGAGCAGAGAACGGCACCAACAAAGCGTATGCAGCAGTCGAACCTCCCGCAGCGGAGCGAGCCTGACCCTCTAAATGAAGCGCTCAAAATTACGCTGTTCTGACCTAAGTCAAGCCACGACTACTGCCTGGTCTGCTTCTCCGCACGCACGAACGCCTTGCGAGAGAGTCGCGCTTATTGCGCCCGAAAGGAGACGAAATCCCCCCCCCCCCCCCCCCCGTACGGCGAATGCAGCACCCCGCTACCACGTCTCACGTGTCGTACGCATGCGTGGTCGCGCTCTTTCGCACGAGAAGGACCGTATAATGAGATAATTTAATATAAGACGGCCACCGCGGGACGGCGGTCGTAGCATTCACTGCACGAAATGAGATACGACGGAAAGGGAAGTCACTGGCGGAGATTGAGAACCTTGATGGCTGTTTCTTAAGAGGATTCCCTACGAAATCGACAGGCGGCGGTTACCAGAAGCTAGGTTACAAATGAGAGAGGTACAGTTTTTGACTACGAAAGACTGCGAACGCCATTATAACCTCGAAATAGATTGGTAACAATGTCAGGCCTCGTTTGTATTGAGACGCTGCCAACGTTAATTTTTCATCGAACCAAATGATTTAGTAGCGGATGACACCACATTCGAACACGATATTTCCCTAAACGGCCGAAACAGATATGTCATGTGCGGCGTTTTTTATTTATCTTCATAATCGTACGCGGCCATTAGCTTGGTAACGTGGACGTGTGAAAATAGCCAATCAACTTTCTATACAAATCTGAGACATAATGCTCGGGAAAAGTTCAAACATTACAAAACTACGATGATGACAATAATAGACACCTCATCAATATGTAAAGTCACTTTAGCGAAAGTTATTTTGATAATGTACAAAGTGTACACTTCAATTATCATTCGACTGTAATGCGGTGGCGCGCAAATAGCACGCAAGTTCGACGTTTCGTGGGCTGTAGCGAAACGTCGAACGCTGTTGACAGGCTACGCCAACACGTGTCAACTCCTTGTCAATGATATCACCGTAGTGTTCGCAATCAGTGTACCGTAGAGCACTGTCCCCCGAATCCTGTAGGTTTACAAAACATTACTCTGTCACAGACAATTAACATCAATAAAATTTCAATACTGGCCACACTGCGTTCTGCGGTACACCCGTGGTTTATTTTCAGGCTTAGCAAAACAACCCATGACCTATCTGAGATTTAAAGAATGTAACCTGTCATAAGCTACAGAGTTACACTTGAATCCAATGGCTAATAAAGTCATGGAAAGCTTAGGGGTCTCATTTGTAGTTTTTAATCGAAAGATATGAGATGAGGGGAACGTAACTTAGAATGGACAAATAGAAATCTCGTTGCCGGTGGAGACCGAAACCACAACGTGAGAATTAAGCAATGTGTGTGGGTTCGGTCCCACAAGAAACGGGCCTTTCGCTCTATCCTCCTCCTTTTGTTCAGAGTTACACCTGGTAGTCTTTATTCGCGTTTGCGTAGAACTTGTTGCTGCAGTTACGCCATTCTGTATTTTAACACGTGGTTCTAACTGTGAAGAATGGAGAAGATAAACCGGGAAATATTTAACCCTTTATCGGGTGAACTGGCGTCCGCGGTCGTCAATCGTCGCAAGCGATCGTCGCGAGCGGCGAGCATGGTCGTCGATCGTGGAAAATCTGATCACTCGGTGAAATGCATCGGCCTCCATACGTGCGTCAAACCAGCGTTAGCGCCAGTACAGTTGAAACAGGTGCGTTTTAAACTTCTTGCTCGCTGCTACCTTTAAAAAATCAAGTTTGGCGGTTTTACGTGCCGAACCCACGATATGATTACGAGGCCCGCCGTGTTAATGGACTTCGGAATAACTTTGACCAACCGGGGTTTCTTAACGTACACGGGTGTTCTTGCGTTTTCGCTCCATCGAAATGTGGCCGCCGTAGGCGTAAATTGAACACGCATCCACCCTGCTCACTTTAGATGAATGCTAAACTTATCATTTGATATTGCAGATGAAAGCAACCTAGTGTTCGCATGGTCAGCGACCTAAGGCAAAGATGATTTATCTCAAGTTTTATTCCTCGTAAACTTTTCTTTCTGCATTTCTTTCATTATTTCTATGTTCTTTTCTACGTTGACATGGCTTAGCTGCTGGGGTTAATTTTTGACGATTGGAGCATCCGACCTTTCAGTGTCCTATTTTTGCAAAATCGTCATTTACTATGGAACAAAAAAAAAAGCAAGCGCATACTTGTACCAACTAACCTTTATCACTCGGTGGCTCCAGCGGCCGGCGTCAAATCCGCATGGACGAAGACCGAGTGGATGCTGCCACGACGGGCCCTGTGGTCGGTTCGGCGGGAAGCAAGCACACGGGGACACGAAGGAAAGCCGTCACAACACCAACACAAAACAACAAACGACGAAGACACTGGTGCCGCGAAGTTGAGACAGGTGGACGACGAGCAAGCGTCACCGACGCCGGCGAGCGCAGGCCGCAACAAATCCAGGGAAGAGCGCCCGACGTCGCAGCATCCCTCGTGGAACACCGAGAGCAGGATGACCGGCCGGCGACTGCGACCAACCGCGCGTGCCGGGCCCCTGAAGGAAGAGGTGGAGGAGGAGGACCAGAGATGAGCAAGGAAAAGAGAGGAGGAGGTAAGACCCCCCACATCACTGCGAGAAAGGGATGCGGGGACGATGTGGAGAGGAGGGAGTTAGGGAAGGATGGATGCTGGGGAAAGCGCGGGAGAGAGTCGTCCCCCGAAGCGGGAGGATTAGAGGCGGGAGGTTGAAGAGCAAAGGGTTGCTTTGCTAACGCCTTTCTTTCCGCTGCGCACGTTGCTTCGCAGTTGGTTCTTTCCCGTCGCCCTTCTTCCGATCTCGCCCTCTCTCTTTTGCTCTAGTTTCATCGCGCTTTCGACGCGAAGTATGCGGGTCACGTGATGCGACTCGCGACGCGCCTCCGGTTCGGCGCTTCAGCGCCGGTGACGAGGCGCCATCTGCCGGCACGGTTGGAAAGGCGAGCAATTTCGCCGCCGCCTCGTTCCACGGGGTTCGCGTGAGATGCGAGAGTTACAAGAGAAACTGCGATGGTGGTGTGCCACGACGTGCGGCGTCTTCTATAAATTGCCGAAGAGCCACTATCGCGTTTCCGTGATTGGTACGCTACTGCGGTAATTTTTCCCCGCCACTCTCCTGGCGAATGGCAAGAAGCTGCCGCTTGAACAATGCACGGGAAAATTCCCGATCGTTCCACGTGTAGAAAAAGGCTTTTTGTTCGAGATATCAGTAACGCTAGAGTGACTATGTCGATTAAATAACAAATGACAGGTCGGTGTGGTGTTGTATTTGGCAGCTTTGTTCATGCGAACTTAGCACTGCTAGAAATAAAATTACAAAAAATTAAAGATGGAGAGGGAGGTTAATCAAAGATTCTGGTAGGATGCCCTGTACCTGGGAAGGGGAAAGGGGGTATGAAATAAAATGACAGTCTATGGAGGCATCACTATGTCATTGTGTCTGTGGCGATGTCCTAATACATAAGAACATTATCAATGCGCAGTCGCAATGTGTCGTTCACTCCGCTCTGTGTAAGAAGCCGTAGTATTACCTTTCGTGTGGGCCTGTGCCCTAGAATTTCGCATTGTATGGATGGGTGGTTGTACAGCTGGCTTAGTTAAGCGTGGAGGGCTGCTTTTTGGTGCAGGCTTTTAGGGGGCGATCGGAGATCTGTTCGTTCCGCTTGTTCGTTCTCCTGGGGAAGAACAAGCGCGCTGATTGGCTGAAACGGGAGATGCCACTCAAGGCCGGGGGGTGGCGCCATTTCGTTTTTTTTGCTTGATATTTTCTTTTTTGGTGACGTCACATCGCGTCATAACGAGTAGGGTGATCGTATATATCTGTTCTGCGCCGTTTGTTCTGCACCCATTCTGGCGGCGCACGCGATTAGCCGAAGCCGGAAAAAACCACGTCTCAGAGGGGCGTAGCCATTTTTCTTTTTGCTTGATCTTTTATTTTTTGGTGACGTCATACCGCGTCATAACGAGCATGTCGTCTGCTACAAACGAACGGATCGCGAGGCGGTTCGCACGCGTTCTCTCGAGCGAACAAACGGCTTCGCACGGCATGATGCGGCGGTTGCGGCTGCCGCAACAGCTGATTTTCAGAAAATGACGCTTGCGACGTGTGCTTCTGTTGCGGTTGGAAGTGCGAGATGCGTTTGAAGCCATGAGCGAGTGCGGCGTCGCTTTCGGTTCTGCAAACGAACAGTGCGAACGAAATGAACGGGCCTGCCACTGGGCTGTGGTCTTACGCGCAGGGACTTCTTAGTTCAAAAGCGCTACCAGCTCTTGCCACGTGTCGTCCCGGTCCTCACTCGTGAACGACGGCCCCAGCGGGCGCGACGGCGTAGCTATCTGTGGGTGCTCTTTATTAAAAGCCAGCAGAAGCTCCCTTCGACGATCCGACACCGGGAGCCAAGCCAGACATTCCGGTGGGACGACATCTTGAAAAACTGCGCCAACCGCTACTTTTCTTTTTTTTTTTCGCGTGCGCGACTTGACATAGCAAGCACGTTAGAAAAACTAACACCAATAAATATCAGCACTCAAAGCTATTGCTGTCTCAGAAACTGCTTGAGCTTGACAAGAAAAACAATATCTTTTCGTGTAACAACTGTATTTATTAGAAGGCGAGAAACACTTCGTTTTGAAATATTTGGTCCCTTTGCCGAGGACAAACGATGCGCGTCTACTTCCGGAAAGCTCGCCGCTCACCGCTTGACGATTGGCTGTCGTCTTCCTCTCGGCGGAAGAGAGCTGCGGACAGCCCGCTTTTGTGACGTAACACCGCCAGAACGAACGCGGAACGAACAGAGATCTCCGATCCCTCCCTTAGTGCCCACTGGGGATTTAGCAAACAGATATTATAGGTAAATATGTCACTGCCTTCGAAATGGCCGTCACCGCGTTAGTATTTTCAGTTAGTATTTTCGGTTTCCAAATATTCAGAGGTTCTGACATGTTCAGTGTTTCTACTTGATTAGTATAGAATGTATGCCACGCGCATGAAGTTAAAAATAGAAGCTACGAGCGGGAATTGACATGTCTCGATGGGATCGAAGGACGTAGTCATACATGAAACCATCTGTCAAGAATTCGTCGAGGACGGGCTCTGCGGATGACTAATTTCATTACAGCCATTCCGTGCGATTGCGATGCCTGCCTTCGTCAACTCATCTGACAACACTTATATAGACATGCTTAAAGTTATCTCCAATATGCGTCATCTCTACATCCTGACCATCTGTGACTACTTCCCTCTCATAGAAAACACGATACTAATACATGCCCAAATAGAATCCTACCGGAATAGGCAACTGCAGTGACTTGCGGTGCTGTAACGAATGACCGCCACTGCAACGAATGGTCGGGTGGGATCCGGCGGCTCTGCCAGTAATGATCAAAGAAAGGAGTCAATCGGAGCTCTCAATTAGCCACGATCATGCAGTGCGCTCACACAAGCAGATACGAAAGAGCCGCAATTGCTCTTCTAATGGCCCCCCTGAACATAACAGAAGATCGAGGACGAAGTAAAGGCGGGAAATTCAAACAGGCGTGCGTCCAGATTGCTCGCTTATTGCACACAGCGGGAAAGTATTGAGGAGAAAAAAAATATGAAGCGAGAAAGAGAACAGGAGCCAGGAAAGGAGCACTAGCAGTGCCAGGCTTCAGACGGACGTAACTAGCGCAAAAGAAGACGTCGAATGGGAGCGCGAAAGACACAGGCACCTATCACCAGGGCCCGTCTGTTTCTTGGTCTTCCCCGAAGTTTTCTTCGAGCTAGTCAGGTACGTCTCATGTCGGGAATACGTGCTAACACTTGCAGTTTGCTTTAGGTGGAACGTTACTTCTGAAAACATGTGCAAAGCGCAGCGGAGCCAAAGACGCTTGAAATGTGCTAGGCGTCCAATGGTCAGCTGGCCCCGTTTTGATATTGCCGCATTAGCAAAATGAAACAAACTTAAGCTCTGTGATGCAGCGATATTTCACAACCAGGGGTATTACAATGCAAAACTTCGATGCAGTCGTAGCCTTCTTACAAGCCACTGGACTGGATGCACGTCTTTAGATTTGCCCCAGCGTCACGAACTATATTCTCATCTCCCTACCTTACCATCGTCATTCATCACTCTTTCGCTCCCCTGTCCCCCCTCCCCAGTGTAGAGTAGCAGGCCAGAGCAAACTATAGCTCAGGCCGACCTCTCTGCCTTTCTGTAAATAAATTCTCTCTCTCTCTTGTTCTTGTTTTGCATTCATTTTCGCTTGACTTATAGAGGCCTCAGCACATGACTTCTGTTGTATCTAGTAACATATTCAGCTTGCAGGCTTTTTAGCAATGAACGCCTTAACCTTCACTGGATTCACTTTCTGGCTTGAAGGCTGTTCATAGTAAGAATGATCTGATATTGATGAATATAAATGACCTTGTTTTACATATTGCATAATGCTTGATAAAAAGATTTCCTTAGACTGAATAGTTCGTGAGAGGACATGAAAGAATAAGCAAGATTTTTTTTTATTCAGAGAGAATGTTCTTCAAGAGTAAAACTCCGAGGCAAAACAGACCAGCTTCTTCTTCATCGATGCGATGCTCCTTCGAGCGTTTAAAATAACCGCTGTTAAAGAATCTCGTATTGAACGTTTAAAGCAAAGTACCGGCCAACACAAAGCGGCTGCGTCTTGGACTCTATCTCGGGATCCCGCGCTCTTCGTTAACGATGGCCGAAACGGAGCGAGGAAACCAGATCACTCCGAAGTGAATCGAACTTAATTTACGTCTTAAACTTCTTTTTCTCCTAATTACGAGGCTTCTCCTTAACGGCCCAGTATCAGAAACTTCATTATTTGCCTTTCTCACGAGACGCACACGATGCCCACAGAATTCTGCACACTCGCTGTAAGCTCCGGAACTTCATTACGATGTCCTGTCAAGGGCCTCCTCAAATTTATCCCGCACTGCTTGGAATCAACGACTCGTTGAGCTGCATGCCTCGCCCTCGGGCGATCTTAGCAATCACGAGCACCGACTTTCCGCACTTTTTACTTGAGATTGAACGGGAAAAAATGGGAAGAAATAAGCTCTTCACTTTATCCACGATATTTTTGGCTCGATTGCCATTTCGTTCGGGTCGTTCGTTCAAGCTTCATTGTCTAAGAGCAAACATAAGTTAAACACTGCTTGCTTTTATCGATGAAGATAACTTTTGAGTAGGCAGTCACAATACTGTGCACACAGCATGGAGCGTGAGTAGAAGCGTTTTTAGAGCATAAGCGCTAGCTCTTGGTTGGTTGGTGCGTGATGAACTTGAAAAGAGAGGCACCAGAGTCTAGAGACCAATATCTGCAATGGGATAGGAAATCGAAGGGTGAACGAGGTGGCGAGAACTTCAGCTATTCTTGGCTGCTCCCAATTCACTGAAACACAAAGAGCTACGACGAAGTAAACGATGCGCCGGAGACGAACGTTTCTGTGGTTGTGTTGAACCTTTCAGTGGTCACAGGTGGTTTTACCTGAAACCGCAACAATCGAGGCCTGGGAGTAGGAAAGAAAAAGAGAAGGAAAGATAGGAAAGTTAACCAATGTGTGTACCGGCTGGCTACCCTGTATTGTAGATAACGTAAATACAATGTAAGGGTATAGAGAATGAAAGATACAAGGTGTAAAAATAGAGGATGAAAATGCAGGCGCTAAGCGCCATGACAGCAAAAACAGAAGAAAAGTACAGATAAGGAGACGCGCGTTTTGGCGTAACTGCCTGCACATGGGGATAGGAATACAAGGACGAAAAGGATAATCAAATGCGCGCTTAATACTGCCGTGTATATCCCCACGTTCTGACAACGTGAAAACGGCTCTATTATAAGTCGTGGACGGTACGATTACCTTACGCCAATAAATCAAACGATGCGTTGATGACTGCAGGACGGTCACTACGTAACAGGATTAACCGACAGTCGAACGGACGTCGATGTTCCGTGCACGTGAGGTCACATGCCCCTAGCACTCGACTTGGCGCGTAAGAGGAGACCGTCCGCTGCTCCAGCGCCGCTAACAAGTCGACAGCCTAGAAATAAGAGATGCTGTCAGCGTGAATTGCAGCTAAATGAATTGCGATGTATCTTCGTTATATTTGAACATCGTGTTTAGGACGCGGCGGACGGATTCTATAGCCGGTTGGACTGGACAACCGCCTGTAGAAGCCACCCCCCGGGTCCTCGGCCATGGACGCCACTCTCCTCTCCTCTTCTACCCTCTCCCTATTCTCCTACAGGCGCTAGTCGTGCTCCCGACTAGGGCTGCACGAATAACGTCTTTTCCACTCCTTAACCTCTCCTCTCCTCCTCCTCACGGCTCGTAGCATTTCATGAGACTGAAATTTTTCTCATTTCTTTGTCGGCGATGGCTGCGTGCTCGTAAATCGCGAAGAAGCTCGTCGGGCAGAGGTCACGTGACTGAACATAGAAAGTAGAAGCTGAAATGCAAAGAGTAGAGTGCACGTATACACAGGTGTAAACACACCCAGTCCTGCGCGGAGAGCTCGCACATTGCACAAGAATATGGACTGCAGAAGTGCGTCCTTAACCTTAACCACACCAGAAACAGAATATCATGGGCTGACTTGACACCCCCAGCACCCTGTGCGACCACACCAATTCCTAAAAGCCACTAGTCTATAACGTGCATGGTTGGAGAGGCCTTAAAAAGATTTCACCGCATTGCCAACGTGGCGAGAGCTCACATGAGCACAAATGCTGTCTTTGTCTCAGCAAAACCAAAACCACAAATCCTGTCGAATATTACATCCACACGATTCTATCGGCGCTCTTCCAAGTAAAAGTAGCATTCGTGAGTGGAAAAGCCGCATAAGCGAAGTACGACTCCTCGGACAGAGGCGGACATCCGGCAATAAACCAAGTCCTTCTGATCCTTTTTCAATCACGCCAAAGTGTGCCGGGAGAAAATTGCTCGCGGGACACCCAAAAGGGCTCGGGTCTCTTTAGCTTCACCTCTGCCAAACTTTCTCTTTTTCTTTTTTCCCTTCGGCGATGCCTTTCTTCCTTGTCCTACTTAGGGTCTTGTTCACAGGAATCTCTCGAAAGAAATGTGGCCGCCTAAAAAGGGGTAGCGCCGACAGACAAGGCAGAGCATTGCGAACTGCTCCTTTGTCTTGACCACCCCTTTGCTCACGCCTCCATTCGCGAAAAGAAAGAACCGGCGCCAACGGTGGCAGACCCGGGAGCAGTGCGAGTGCCCCACAAAAGAGCCAACATGGCCCTCTTGTTCGTTCGCTGAAGCAGCAGTTACGTTTCTTTCCTTTTCTTTTTTTGTTCTTTCTTTTTTGTCGTGGCATCCCGGCGTTCTTGCCATTGTTCCCCTTTTTTTCACTGCACTGTGCTTTCTGTAATAGTTGACCGTCCCTGTGGTTGTATGCAGAATCCTGTAGCCGCATGTCTCGATCCTCTTTCTTTGGTCCTCGTCGCAGAGGCGGACGCTCTGACCCACTCGACCGGCGTTGCGGTGAGTCTTTTCTACAGGCGGTCAAAGGCTCTCTATGTGCATTTTCGTTGGCGCGCATTCTCTATATCGTCTTGCGTCGATGAAAATCAACACAACAACATTGGTTACAAGGTATGCATCAAAGAGCTGGGGCATACGTGGCATACCCTGGCAACATAACACGTGCCAGGAATGCTGAAATCTAAACCATCCAGACGGCAGGTCTTCCTCGCTTAACAAGATCAGTGCAGTGGTCCGGGAACACTACAGCTGATGAATGCTACAGGGACGGCTGCTACCATTGCGAAACTGAGCATAACTCAATCACCGTGTGTTGAATAACGTTTTTCTGTTTAATGGAATGGAAAATTATAGGTATGAACGTAGGCATAATGAAAACAGCTCGCGCCGGACAGGGTGAGCTGGGGATCAGTGGGGGATTTCTTCATCCTGCATACGGCACAAAATAAGCTCATGATGATAGTGACCGTTGTGATGATGGCATAGGCAGCGCTAATTTATGCAACCTAAACAACTCCCCGACACCCATTACTAACACTTTCGGACTAATAAACAACATTTATTTTCGCTCAATCTCTTTGTTTTGGTCGAACGCTCAATCTCTTTGTTTTAGTCGAATTGACATCCAAGAAAATCAACAACGGAGGAGGAAAATGTAGGTGACTAGATACAGCTTGCTAAATGCCACTATTGCTAAATTTTGTGCGTCTTTCTTCTCCTGAGCCTCGCTGATCTCACCTGTGTTTCCTGGAGGTACTGAGCATTGTACAGTGGGACATAACGACTCCCTTCGACGGCCGTAACATCCGCCTCCCCGGCGTGAGCCCAAGCCTCGATATCCTCCGAGGGTGTACACTTAAAGTCACGTGACTTCCAATCGTTAAGTCGTATAGTGAGCACTCTGCATACTGCCGGCCGAAGACTGACTGCGACTCCTTTCTTTCACAGACACGAACGCCGAGCCTCATAAAACTTCGATGTCTGCAGTAAAGGCTCGCGGGTGTTTTCGGATTCTTGCATTGCAAGGACAGCCCAGGCACTTCTTTTAGATTTTGATTGCTAGGCGACTTAAGGACAGGCCTAGGGTCGATATCGAAAGTGCATTTTCTCAGGATAAAACGACAGCGCGTGGAGAAACGACGCGCCAGAGAGACAGGGAGAGCAGAAGAGAGGAGTGATGAGGTAAAGGCACGAAGGCTAACCAGGCTTACCGCGGTTATGCTTTAAACTCAATTATGCTTTACATTGAGCTAGATGGTGACGTTCCAGATTATTGTGCTTACGTAATAAAGTACTTTGCGTTCTTGAAAGCGCCCTTGCGTCCCGTTTGGGAGAGTCTGTGGAGGCACGATTCATTACGCAGCCTGAAAACCCCATATCCGCGCTGTTAAGACACTGAGGTTCTATCGCAAACAGCCGGACGCAGAGGACGATAAAAGCAAGAGAAGCACTGTTACGAGAACCCACACGAGCCTATCACAGCCTTCGCAAGACGAGGCCTCGGATACAACGGGGTCGCTTCTATATGGAGCATCGTGGATACACGCGTCGTCGTGTCCTTGACGCAAGCTGTATGGCCTTCTGCGCGGCCGATGATATCGCCGCGACGCCCCCAATCGAGGGGTTCTCTGTTTACAAATCAGCGTCGTCCGGGAGAGGAACGGCGACGCTCCGAAGAGCCCCGAGATCAGAGCACACAGACGAGGCGCGCGTCGCGGGAAAAGCGTGTCCAAAGAATATTCGATCGCGTCGCCTTCTATACCGAAGGAGTCGATAGATTGTTTGCTCGCGCCCAGGGCGTGCGCAGACCTGTATTTGACGTTCGGAAAACAACTTCGCTCGCTCCAACTGTGAGCGATGCCGTGATATAGCTTTCTCCGAGGCACTCAGTGTATCGTATAGAGGTCCGACTCCTCCTCACCCACTCTTTCTCTCCTACCCTACCCAAACACTTCTCTCGCGACGGCTTCCTCTGTATAAGGGCTTCAGTTTTCTTATACGTATAACACTTCTCGAACAATCTGTATTTTCTCCTCTTTCTGTCCCAATATGTACATATCATACAGCCAGCTTCGAAGCCCTTTCCTGTGTTTATAGTTGTGCAGTTCGTTTAGTTCATCTTAATATACAGCGTTTTGCTTGTAATATGAAGGCTTTTTTTCGTTATTTCATTAACCGTTAGTGTTATTTCTCTGGAAATGGAGAGCTCGACTGCGTCGAGACTTCTTGAAAGTAGGCTGATATTGGGGTCAAACGATTCGTCGCGAGTCTTTTAGTTCTGCGCAGTATTGTATACACTGTGGAGGCAGGAAACGCCTGCTTCCGCAGTGTAGGAGCCAGTTTCCCCGGTCAGTGACTGCGAATAATTGCCCGGCGATTGTAGAGTGGTTGCCAATGGCAACAGTATATTGCACTTTATTGTAAATCGACGGCTCTAGAGAGTCGCCTTTTTTTTAAGTACTACCACTGTTGAAATATACTTCTGGCATGTTTGGAAATGTGAACAGGACAAAAATGAAAATTTCCTATCATCGCACGCCGGCTATTTCACACTAAGATATGCTACTGTTATCTGGTTTATGATCATCACGTATTGGTTCCAGAAAAATAAATATGAAGCCTCAACCACGTCAATATCCCGAACGCTAACAAATGAGAGAACTAAAAGACGCTTTTAATTGATATTGCTCCCTCTCCTTGTGAATTATAATTACATTGCGCGCACTGTTTCTTTGAAAGCATGACTCAAAGCTTGTTACGACTGGCTGAAGACGCGGGTGTATTTTACGTGAGACTTTAAATTCTACCACCTGCACGTTAAGCGTGCCAGATTTATTTCATAAATGCTTTGAGTACATAAAAGCAGGCATAGCAGGCGATCACAGAAAGCAATGGTAACGCATCATGTCAGTTTTTCCTGGTCGTATTAAAAAGAGCGTCATCGCAAAGTTACGGTAACAAAAAATGTAGTGCATATGTAATGCTCACGCAGTGCACATAGAGTGCATATGAAAAGCACAAGCAGTGGTAGAGAAAAAATATACACAACATATAAAAATTAACCTCTCTCTCAAGGAAGTGTATTGCATATAGTTTTGCCGAAGACACTGAGAAAAATATTAAACGGCCCCTAAAGCACTTCGAGTTCAAAGACGAGCGAGTGGTCTCTTTCTCGCCTTCATTATCCTTCCTACAAGCGATATCAACTCCTCACCGCTTATTTCTTCATAAAATACGTGCAGAATGTCAGCACTAAGCGTTGAGCCTATCAGGATTTCGCGCTTTTAGGCTACGCGCTGTTATCACCACTTGTGCAGTGAAAAACGCACAAAACGAAGTGAAATGAGTTGATCGCGCACGATAGTCATGCGCCACAAGATATAACGGGCGTGCAACTGCGTGGCAGAGCAGGGTAGGAGAACACTCACAACTGGTATCCCTCGCATATGGACCAATCGAGAGCTGTACCCTCATGACGTCACCTGAACAGACTGCTCTCGTCACGAATTGTGCCGAAAAGACAGAAAACGCCAGGAGAGAACAACGCGTTCTTTCTTTGTATTCTCAGAGGTTCTCTATAGGGGCCCTTTAATGCGAACGAAACGTGAAATAGAAGGCGTGAATTTTTTAGTTTACTACAGAAGAAGTTTGCTTGTTCCGCGCCGTTGAAACATCTTATCTGCATTCATTCACTTCAACGAGGCAATCGCACAATGCATAAACTACTATGTCGAACCTCAAGAGAATGTTACTGGAGGTAAAAGAAGCATATTCAAAGTGGAGTATTTGCCGAATTACCGCTATAACGCCCGCGCAAGAACGTAAGGGGCAAATAGTCTTCGAAGTCTTCACCTATAGGATGCCGTCGATAAGGCATCGCTTCGCAATGCAGACTTCCAATCAAACCGGCAAAACTACTAAACAGTTGCAACGACGCTGCATCCATTTAACAGCCCAGAAGTGCAAGAATTCACGCTGCTCTGTGCGACCCGAAGAATTGAAAGGCTGACGCTGCTGGTCCTGGAGACCCTTGAAAAGAGCTTCTTTCGAAACCTCGCTTACCCATCTCAACGTTTCTTTCTTCTGTACAACTTTCTTCGTTTTTTTTTTCTCGTTTTGTTCTTGGCTCAACAAAGCGGGGCGAGAGATTCGTTCTGGCGTTTTTTTGATGGAGCCAATAGAGAACCGATACAATTTTTTTTCCTTTATTCATGCATGGGCTCTCACCAGCCTTGTTGGCGCTCCTGTCCGAAAGATACACCTGTGCTGACACTTGCCGGAATAAAGGGATTCCCCGTTCCGTTCACACTTGAGCGTGACCTATGCAAATACAACTAGGTGCGAGAAGTGTGTACCTCCATTGGAAAGACAGGTAGGCGAGAAAAGCAAAAAAAAGTAAATAAACGATACAAAAAAAGTGATTTGGCTGCTCCAACAGAGTCGATCCCATTGGCTCACGAAGCCGCAAATAAGATTTCGAGTTTCTTTCTCTTCGTTTCGACCTGAGGGTTGAGTAAATAATGGATACATAAAATAAGGAAGCGCTCGCGCCGCGAAGCGTTCTGTTGTATCTTCCGCTTCTTCGCCTGGTTCATTTGCATTATTCGAGCAAACGCCGTTGTCGGGGTACGTTGTTGAGCTCGCTATGCAAATAGTTTCTATAGTGCGTCAGAGGTTAAATATTTGCGGTGGGTGGCAGCATGCGCTGTTCTAGAGACTCGGCCCGCGACGGTACTTGTTTTATCGATCGCTGTGCTACGACACGGCAGAGTGGGAGCCGGGCCCGTTTCGCAAACCCTGCGTCTTTAAATCAATTTCTAAATTGATGCTAGAATGCGATATGCCGTTTGGTTGGTCTGCATTGGTAAGGTACACTTGTGGGATATTAAAAGCTAGTTACTTCTAATTGCATAACGGGGTTTAATAACTTTTAGATGTTCCATGTTCTCAAGGTTTAGGGGAGAAAGAGGAGATATCGAGTCTACGCAGCAGTGCTTCCGACTCGCTGTTCTTCAAAGAGGTGACTCATAAGGTTTAGTAAGAGAGGAGGAAGAAATCGAAGAGGGCAAGGGGAGAAAATGAAAGCAAAGAACGCCGTTTCCATTACTGGCCAAACTACATCGTTTACCCACAGCCAGCTTTCATCAGCTGTTATACGAACTACCCACTTCGTAATTTTTACTTCCTTTTCCCGAGATGCGGTTACGCCTTCGGCCGTAGCGCAAGTTATCACTCTATACATCCCGCGCTAACAATGTTTGGTGCACTCGAACTCAGTCTTCTTTCTCCGACTCGTGTTTCCAAAGTAGTGCTCCTTGAGGGAAGAGGAACAAAAAGCGTCCAACTTTATCTTCCAGAGATTTCGAGCTACCGTCGTAGAAAGCTTTCGTCATCTCACGTTTGGTTAGTTTTTAATTCGTTGTGCGTGTGGCGAGTATATATCAGACCGTGTTTTTCGAGCCTTGTGGCGACATCACCTCTCCACCGAGGAGTGAGTGATATCCGAGCGCGTCCCGTCACTCGACGGAGCTTCTCCACAACGCAAGGGAAACAACGACATGTGCTTTGTTTCCCACGCTATAAGCGAACGAAGCTCGCAATGTCTTTGAAGCGAATAAGATATCCCGCGGAAAGCTCTCTTCCGGTGCACTTCTCTTCGCAAAGTTTCCGCTGCAAGGCTGTCGCCGAGGACGCCCAAGGACGGGGTGAAAATCCTGGTCTCGCGCTGTGCTTCACTCAGCCGCTGCACAGTAACGCGAAGTATGCCGGTATTGGCGGACATAGCCGACCGAGCAACAACAGTATCATAAATACCCACATTATTTGTTTGTTGTTATCCGTGCTCGAAGGAATGCTCTTATATGGGGTGCAGGCTAACTTCCGTTTATGATGAAATGTGCTCGAAAGAACGTAAAAGAATAGTGCTGGTCTGAGCTAGTTGGGTGTACATCGTAACTAGGGTTTCTAGCCAGACTAATTATCGAGGACACATGAAGAAAGACGACACCCCGCTGGACCTCAACTGTTGACTAAAGTATTCGTACGTTGGGCATTTCGCGCCGTAGGAAACGCTTTAGAAGACGAATTTGTCTCCACAGTTCAAACATCATAATCTTCGCTACTCGCTTGACATGTCCTTCAGATGGAGGTATTATGCCAAATAACTTCACGACTTCTTCCATGATTATGTTTTGCTTAATTCTTCGGTGCAATGTGCTTGCTCTAATATAAGCGCTGGCAATCGTGAGGCCTAATGCGTTGGCGTCAAACGCTTGTAGCGCATGTAGCGGTGTCCTGTCTTTCTTCATGTGTCCTCGTCAGTGCGTCAGGCTGAAAACCCTCCTCAAAAATGTAAATGTTTTGAGCAGCAACACATATACGAGCGACAATGTTCTTTTCAATTTGCGAGAGCGTGGGCGTCGATTCCAACGTTCTATTGTCGCGGCTATACGTGACCCGAACTTTATGATTGGACTTTGGTCGGAGAGGGCAGTCAGAAACTGACGATCACTGAAATCGCTTTTGAAGCTCGAGAATCGCATCTACAGTGAGCATCATTTTCTTTTTCTCGCTTCTGTGTTTCATTTTATTTACCACATATAATAATAGCACCAGGGTCGAATGTCCCATTACTGGACTGCCGTTGCTTATGTTACGTTGAGAGCGATAGAAGCCGTCCAATAGAGGTCAACGGTAGGCCACATTTGAAACTGCGGTGCAGCTTCAAACGGCTTGCGTCGACACGCCCGACGCTGCCCGAGGGAGACTGAGGTCGAGACCTTAAAGCTCCATGTAACAAACCTTCTAAACAAAGCTATAGATGCGTAAGCTCGATCTGTCTATGTGACTGACCTATATATGCGGGGCTGTCCCTCTTTGCTGAACTAATTGCGATTTTCATATGCGGGAGTCGTTGTCATAGGCAACACGCGTGAGTCTAAACGAATACGCTTCAGCTCTAACGCAACGCGTCACTAAGGTTTATATCATTACCATTGTGGGGTTTTACGTTAGAAGCACGGTCGGATTGTGAGACACGCCGTGGTGAGATGTTCCGGATTAATTCTTGCCACCTGGTGTTCCTAATGTACACATAAATCAATGTACTCGAGAGGGCTTTCATTTCACATCCATCAAAACGCGAATGTCGTGGCAGAGATTGAAACTTGACGTATAGCTGTGTACAGCTTTGTAGCACAACGTCGTAGACCCTAAGTTGACATGGCGGGTATAATACGCCATTGTTTGCTCTACTAAGATCCCCGTATTTTATCTCTAACGTATATGAAAAACAGGGGGCTACAGGTTTTCTAAACCGCTCCCTAGCGTCGACTCAGCGTGCGCATGACATGCCACCGCATCAATCACATGCATCCCGAGGGCACGCATCGACGTCATCTATACTCCTCGACCCGACAATCTTCCCAACGCGTACGTCTCACTTATCCGTCGAAATATATCATCTTTCTCCTATAGAAGCTCGCCGTGGAGCGCTTTTCCGGAGTTTTTGCGGGCCCGCCGTTCGAATAAATCCCCAATCTCACTTCATCACTCCGGCTCACAAACACGCAACTGCTTGTTCATCAATCACGAGCTGTCACCACCACTTCTCTAAGGAGCATCTGCGCACCCGTACTGCGCATGCGTTCACGCGAAGAAGTATACCGCACGCGTATACACGCTCACGTGCGGACGCTAGAACAACGGCTAGGTGAATGGAGGTTGCGAATGTCAAATGCGAGAAAGGGAGAGGCGTAGAAGAAAGCCGCTTACCGGGCCGCCGCTGTCATCCATTCTCGCTAAGCCGCGGAGAAGAGGAGAGGTACCGTATTCACTCGAACGTAGGTCTATATCGATTCTAGGCCTACCCTAGATAAAAAACTAGGCCACTAGAAACAAGACAGAAGGATAAAAAGCTAAAATAAACACAAGAAAGGTGCTTCTACAATGCAAGCTGATAGAACAAATGGTCTTTGGTGTTTCATTCAAATTCTGCCTTCCGGTTACTTCGTTTGAACATAATCCGCGTCCGTGTGACTGGACTCAGATTCAGTTTCCCGTTTCTATGTTCTTTCTTTTTTTACATGACTTTACGATGACTGTCTGTGTGATGTATATGTCACTACTTAACTTTGAGTGCGATATTGTGGCAGTAAGGTAAAGAGGTGGGCTAGTTGGAAGCGATGCATGTTAGTAAAAACAGCGTGAACAGGACGGAGCACAAGACGAGAAGGTCGCGCTGATATTAACAAACATGCAGATGTTATGTCAATACTTTTAAAAATGTAAAGTTCATTGTTTCGCAGTTTCCTTGATAAGGAGTAGCTGGCGCCCCCTATGAACGCCTATATCTCCTAAGCGTAATTAAACATAGGCGCAAACTCCTCTGCGAAGGGAACATGCGTTACAGTGCGGTTTCTAATGCTCGCCAGTAAAACTTATTGCAACGTTGGTTTACCGCCGTTCTCATTAAACGGACGACTTGTTGTAGACCTTTCCACGAGCGACAATGTCTGCTCGCTGCCTTCGAAGTGCACCCTTGTATCTAGTAATATAATTGCTGGGGTTTTGCGTGTTAAGACCACGGTATGATTTTGACGCATGCCGTAAACGGGGGAGTCCTGACTAATTTAGACTACCTGGGATTCCTTAACGTGGACCGATGTCTAAGCACACGGGTATTCGCGTCTCGCCCCCCATCGAAGTGCGGCAGCCGTGACCGGGAATCAAACCCACGTCCTCGGGACACCTTAAGTGTTACGCTAACACGGCGGGTCACCATTGTATCTAATCCGATCTCCGAGTTTAGTACATTACCTTTTTTTTTTCAAAAATGCGAAAGCCTCAGATGCCTCATCAAAAGCGCAAAGTGACTGTTGGCGTCAAACACGAGTGATGCAAGAAATCATCCTCACGTGATCACGTCACTGACGTCACATGATGACATCATCCCATGCCAGTCGCTCAGTCAAAGGCAGGCCGATCCCGGAGGCCCTACAAAACCTCGTGAGGGGCAGAAAGCTTCCAATGCCTCCGATCCCGGAGGTAGTGCAATACCACGTTGGGTGCAGAAAGATTCCGGGGGAATTGGGGGATTCATACAATCGACTGAGAAGAGAGAGAAGTAAAAAATGGCTTTCGCCTTCCGAGCCGTCTTACGCAAATGCATAAGGGACCGTGTTACTTTTTATCTATTTTTTGTTCGCGTCGGCCTGCGTTCGAATGAATGCGGTATCTCCCGTTCTGTCCCGCATTCGCTCGCCACCGAGTGTATCGATTCGCTTCATGCCGAAGAAGCGGCGTAATCCGGCGAGGGACTGCGTGCCCGCAGCACACGCTGGTCTTGTTTGACGGACCCTGGCGGATTCCGCGGCGATGGGGAATTAGGCGACGCGTTACGGCATCTAATGGCCCGCCTGTTGAGCCCGTCATCGTGTATCCGCACGCATCGGTCCGCTTGCCTTTTCGAGCCTGGCGTCGCGAGTGTGGGACACAGGTGCGTCTGCGACGCCGTTTCTTTCCTTGTGCGCTCGTTGGAATGTAGCAAGACCGGAGGTGCGTGTCACTGCGGGATTCAGACTTGATCCCTCCCTCTTAAGCCCCTATCTCGACGGACCGGGAAGAGTAAATTTGAGACCAGTGTAAGACACCCGTATGTTTGAAGGTTGGGGGAGCGTTATCGGCCCTTCTGTAACGTACTCCCAACGCCACCTTAAGCCCCGACTTCAGAGATTCATCTCGTCAGAAACTAAGGTATCGAATCGATTAGGAAATATTTGCTTATCGCCATCTTCGTAGAGGCGGGAAAAGCGCTGTGATATCGTAAAGCGACGAGTCACTGTAATTGCGAAGTGCGTCGAATGCATCTCTCGAAAGAAGCAAGACACAGGCAGAGCCATCTGATAGCTTTTCACTTCTGTAGCTTTAACTGTCTTGCCGTTAAACTTCTGCTGGATAGCTTTCTATTCTGTCAAAAAGAAAAAAAAATAGAAATACTAATCGGTGTACATCAAAAGACTAACGAAGTTGACTCGCATGTGTACTTGAACGAGCTCTGTAACATCTCCTACAGCAGAGTGTTACAGGATGGAAGAAAAGAAGCTGCGCAGTTTTAAAATAATAATAATGATGACGATCATAATGATGCTTTTGATCATGATAATAATCAATCTATCAATCAATCATTTATTTACCATGCCCAGGAACAACCGTAAGGTCTTTGTGCAGGCGCACGCAAAAAAACAATAAAAATAAACAATACAATACAGACAGTTTTCAGAAATAAAAAGAGCAAGAACACGTAGACAAAGAGAATTGAACACAAAAGGGGAGGAGTAAAATAAGACAACACGAGAAATATTGACGGGGAATAAAAAATTACACTGCATATATACAACTATGCGGAAAGACTGAGAAGGGAAGACTTTGTACATTGTGCCACACTATGTCGAAACAGTGCAAAGCTCGGATAAAAACAATGATTGTGGACTATGAAAAACGTCAAGATCAAGAAAATTAACATTATAGAGACTTTGTATTCTGTGAACGGTAGAGTGTGGGATAATAATAATAATAATAATAATAATAATAATAATAATAATAATAATAATAATAATAATAATAATAATAATAATAACAGCTCGAAGACAAAGAAGTAAAATCAAAACTAAAGATACAAACAACTATAAAAGTTTCGAGGACACTTGAACTTCGGCTTCAAGATGCGCTGCTCAGGCTTCGCTTCTCGGTGCATGCCTCAAGCGTGCCACAAGGAAAGGAACGTCTTTGCGCGCCACATTAGCCGCTGTAAACGCTCCTGGAACGCAAGTATGGTGTACTAATTCTAGTAAACCATAACGCAAGTCTACTGCAGGTACAGTTGCGAGCTGCCCACTACTACACAATTCACCATTTTAAGAATTAGCGAAGTACCCGCTACACATCCGTAAGGCAGCACGCGCATCTACGCAGCTGCTGATTATTCATGCTGTTGCTGCTGATTATTAATCGTGCCTGAGCGCTCTGTGAGCGGTGAGCTTTTAAACCACCCAACCGTTGCGAAAATAATAATATCTGGGGTTTAACGTCCCAAAACCACGATATGATTATGAGAGACGCCGTAGTGGAGGGCTCCGGAAATTTCGACCACCTGGGGTTCTTTAACGTGCACATAAATCTAAGTACACGGGCCTCAGACATTTTCGCCTCCATCGAAAATGCAGCCGCCGCGGCCGGGATTCGATCCCGTGACCTTCGGGTCACGGGATCGTTGCGAAAATCCCGTGACGGACCCGTTGCGAAAATCACATGCCGTGACGACTAACGCTATTCGACGCGTTTGCCGCTCAATATGCAGCGATTTCTCGCTCTGCATCAGGCCTGTATCTATACAGGGTCTTTTCTTTTTTTTATTTGAAGCAGGTTCAAGCAATCGCGTGGCTCTGTGGTAGAACACCTGCTTGCCACGCAGAAGGTCTCAGTTTGATTCACGCCCAGAACCACGCTTTTTATTATTTCCATCCATCGCGATACTTCGCTCAAGGACAGCGCCATTGCTCACAACCCAGACGCCTGTACCTGAATTTCTGCTACGTGAGCTTTTTAACGCTACCGCGTTGATACGTATGTCCCGCGAAATCAATGGAAGAGCGCGTGCCGCTATAGTTTCACATTTTGGTAAGCAACACGCAGCACACACGTGCTGCCTTCTTAAAACATCAAATCTATACTTTCTGATTTGATCTCGCCCGGTTGCTAAGCAGTTGGCTTCGTACAAGACACCAGAACGAAGTTTCTGTTTATGTCACGTCTTCGTGATTTTTTTAATCTGTAATAAAGGCTTTTCTTCTAGAACACATTCGAAGTCTCATCCGAAAGCCCACGGGATTGTTGTTGTTTTTTTTTCCTTTCCTTTTCTTTCTTTCTTTTTTCTTTCTTTCTTTTCACGTGAAATGCACATGTGTTATGCCGGGGTCCACCAAGACTTCCGTGACGTATTTCCGTCACGGAAACAACGTCGAAAAAATGCACACGATCAGATAGCAAAGAAAAAAAAAGTCCCGTCAACGGGAGTCGAACCCACGTCATCTCGGTCCGCGACAACGCATGCCGGGCACGCTATTCACGGCGCCACGGTCACACTCTCTGGAGACTTTACAAAGGCGCCTTTTATATCTCACACTTTCCTCTCACAGTGCTCTTGGTCGGCGGGGTGGTGTTACCGTCTGGGAGCGGTAACGTGAAGTAATGCACTATTAGCTCCGGCAACGCGTCGCTGCTACACCTGTGTCCCATTCGGTGCGTTTCCAAGTGAAGTGCAATTTTGTCGACGCCTTAACACACCGCCACGTGCCGGGCTACAGGGGCCGGGCTACAGGGGAGACACGTCGCGCGTTGCGTTTCCCTTTAGCCCCGCCGTGGTGTTCACAACTCTTTAACATGCGGCGGGATGCCACATACCCAAGTTCTGCGTCCAACCAGAAAGCGTCGAAAGCGCTGGTGAAGTTTATCCGCTAAACCGACCTCGCTAAACGACTATGATGCTCCCGTGCTTGAGTGTGTGTGCCTTTTTTTTTACTCTTTTTTTCCTTCCTTACCTTTCTATCCCCCCTTACCCCTTCCCCCAGTGCAGGGTAGCAAACCGGAAAACTTCTGGTTAACCTCCCTGCCTTTCACTTAACCTTTCTCTCTCTCTCTCTCTCTCAGTCAGCGATGCTCTTCTGGTTGTCACACTGCTTTCTCTTATTACGCTCTCCCCGTTTACTAATACAGCTACCACAACGGTTTGTTTAATCTTTGATCATGGACGTAAGACGTCGCGATGGAGATGTGCTACCAAGCGTCAACGTGGGTGCATCCACGTTAAACGGTTGTATAGCTGCCAAACACCAATAGACAGTGAGCAAGCTCTCTTAGATCAATGTGCAGTAAACATTCAACCACATCGGCAAGGACACGTTTTACTTTCGTGTTATAATGATTCCTGTAATGAAGGGATCAACCACGTGTGTTCGTTTTCTTTCTCTTTTTTCTTCATATAACTCCAAGCACAACGATGCAGCACTTTTCAAGGAAAATGACGCGAGAAGCCACGTGCAGTCGAAGCTGGCTACCTACGCCTTCTCATGAGCTGCTATTCTCGATTTCTACGAAACTTCAAACGCAAGAAGGTGCGCGGGAAAGCATGCAGTACCGATTTCGCGCATGGTTTAATTTCGCATCGGCAAGCTGGAAAAAGACTTCGAAGTCTCGACAGTCCCACGGATTCACTTTACCTCGAAATGCGCGTAAGTTTTTCCAATATTAAAGAGGCACTGCTGTCGCGTTTTGTTCTCTGCGTCCTTGTACTTTAGCGTGAAAGTTTCTTTTTTTTTTCGACACGAACGAAAACCAGCCGGCTCATTTCGATCTCCTTCAGTTGTAGCTGCCGAGATTATTTCGCGAGGCTCGACGTGTGCCGAGACGATAGATTTAGCCGATGAGTTTCACACGTATAAGGAAGCGCGGTTCGATCAATATATGTGGTATTAGCGTAGGGCCTGTCTCACACCTAAGGCGCCGAGTCTATGCGCATGCGCAAACACGATTCTTGCACGAAACGCACGCCGAGTCTTCGTGTTTCTCAAGTGGATCAACTCTCGAGCGCATATGAATACTAACATAACGTGGACGACACCTTATTACCGATGCTAAAAACCTTGCCACGGTAAGCTGGTCGACGCTTCTACGTGCATTCTTGGTTGCAGGCTGAACTGTAATTCTTTGTGGATTACACTCTTTCTGATTAGTCGCAACTCTGCAGTGCTAAAAAATTTAAAAATAAACATTATTCTTCATTCGCATACATCGCCACAAAAAGCCAAGGTACGCCTTTCAAACCGGAGTTCCCATTCGGAACGTCTTCTCGCTTAGAGCCAGCCGAAAATTTATGCCGATAACTTCAATTACCAGACACAGTTCTGCAATACACCCGTTTCCAGCAGCGCCCGAAGTTCACCATACGATCAGGACTGTATAAGTATACTTTTTGTTCATATTCTTATCTAGCCACTCGCGAAAACCAAGTATAGAGTGCGGCGGTCGAACAATAAGCGTGGGCCAAGTTGCCAGGGAAGACTGCAAGGTAGCATTCTTCCCTCGGGGGACGTCTGCGGTGCGGAGGAGCTAATTGCTCCGCTCCAAAGTTCGCGGTTCCCGAAGAAGCCGAACCGTACATTTTTCTCCCTATTCTTTTTCATACTTCTCATTTGTCCCCTTCAAAGCTCGCCCACGGACGGGTTGCCCAATCAACAGCACGTGGGCTGCTCGAGCCTAATTGTCTTTCTTCGCTTGAACAGTTTTCCTTCCCACTCCCCATTTCCTTTCTCGCCGACTCTCCCGCTCCTCGGAACGCTTGCTATTCACTTTTCCCTCAGGCATTGTCCGTTCATTACCGCAGTGGCCTGCATGGGCCTCGCCTGGTGCTAGCGAACTGGGGCACGGATTAAAGGGCCCATCAGGCGGCAGCTCTACCGAAATTCCTCGGAGGTACGAGAGAATGCGTGGGTAAATGAAGGAGCGAGAGAGGGAGGGAGAGGGAATGGGAGAGGCGCTTCTTCGCAGTGCTAAGGGAACGTGCGCGGTGCTCTGTTATCCCACAGGGGGAGGCGCGGCGCAACTGATTAGAATGCAGCAACGCGGACCCTATAACCATGTTGACCTCGCGCATGTTTTCTTTTTCTTTCGTTATACGATGTTATTTTCGTTCAAGCAATTGTACTGGGATCGTCAACACACGAACAGGCCAGTGCATAACGGAAGAAGTACTCCTTCTTCACCTTGTTAGAAAGAATTTTTGAACAGCGCCGTGTCTGCGTGATCTTGTGAATCGGTAGTGAAATTGTGAGGCTAACTTGTATTACCACGTTACGATAAAAAGAAATATATATATATATATATATATATATATATATATATATATATATATATATATATATATATATATATATATATATATATATATATATATATATATATATATATATATATATATATATGTACGAGGGAAAGTGCAGCACAGCACACTGGAGCTTGTTGTATGAAGCTATCTAAATGTGTGGAGGGAGGGGGGATGCTTTATGATGTGTAAGTGCTGTGTTGCGTAGTTACAGAACACTATAATGTTGAGTACCTCTCCGCACAGCGTTTAACTTCCGTGCGTGGGAAAGTACGCAGTTATTTACAGAACTGTGCGTATCTGCAAGTCTTCTTGCGATGTCATCCGAGCTTTTCTATACCAGCGAGCGAAACTTCCCAAACATTTGTGCAATGACGCAGCTTAATTAAGTTCTACGGTTTTACCTGTCAAACTGCAATACGATCATGAGGCACTCCGTAGCGGGAGACTGTGAAATAATTTCCACCACGTAGGATCCTTTAGCGTGCACGAAACCTTAATACATGCGCGTTAACCTCGCCCCCATCGAAATGTGGTCGCCGTGGCCGGGATTCGAACCCGCGGCCTCGCGCTTAGCGGTGCAACACCATAACCGCTACCCACCGCGGCGAGTAGCCTAACATAATGGCAAAGCGGCGCAAAATACAGGACGGTGAAACACACAGGACACAACGCCGTCTGTCAACATGTGTCCTGTGTTTCGCTGCCCCGTATTTTATGCTGTTCTGCTATATAATACTCATGAACCAACTATAGCCTACCGACGAACCCTTGTGAGTAGCCTAACTATCATCCTCGTAAACTCATTTTCATGCTCTCATTCTTTTCTGCAACAAAGAGGGCTACATGCATGTGTACCAACCTCTATCTTGATTTATGTAACTCTCGACTGCTAACCCCAAGGTAGCGGGATCGAATCCAGGCCGTGGCGACCTGGTATCGATGGAAGAGGAGGAGGATGTCGTAGGTTGCCGGAAGGTCTAGCCTTGCGAGTTTTGCAGGCAACTGCCCCACCCGGTTTCTTCCTTTCAGATTCTCTTGAAAATAAGTCCATTTTTGTAAGGCGAAGCGTGGGCAGGCTACCAAGAAGGCACGCGTAGCGCGACGCAACAATGCACATGCAGGTGGCCTATGAGCTACCTCGCATACGGCGTAGAGCTGGGCTCGCATATCACCACACCACACCTCAATATAAGTGTAACTCATCACCACTAACACTCGAGGTCTGTAACATTTAAAAACTTATACAGTGGCCGCTACACCTCCTTCCTGAATGTACAGTGACCCCGCGGGAACACGATATCGTTCACACTGTCGTGTGGCAAGCCTAAACGTTGGAGTGCTTCAAAGAAACATTGCCGATCTCTATCAAGTTCACTGCACCCAAGCAACTAATGTTCAATATCACTACAGCTAGGTCTTGCAAGCCGGGCACAATAGCGTCGCGGAAAGTCTGATCTTGTGCAGCATGCTGGTGTACGCGCGGACCCCGTGCGGATACGATATAGCAGAGAAGCCTCTGCCCTGGTTAGCCCTTTCGTCACACATGGCTGATGACGTGTCAACCATAAAGAATGGAAGTGCCTGTTGACAGCTTCTCTTAAAAAACGTTGAGGTTCTCTAGGAGCCTTCTTCGTTGGCCTAAGTTCTAAAGCATTCCAGACAAGTCTGTCAGCCGCCTCATTAGCCACTATACCCACAAGCGATGGATTCCACTGAAACATTATACAGTAGAACCCCGCTGATACGTTTTTGAAGGGACCGTAGGAAATAAACGTAAGAGACGGGAAACTTAAGAGCCGAAAAACAGGAAAAACGGCAAAATATTTAGTGGTACAGAATTTTATTTCAATTCTTACGAGCAGCACGAAAATTGGCGCGCTCAGCCGCGATCTAGTCGATGGATAGAAACGCGGAGCTTAGGACGGCCTCATCCACAGAAATGTAATCAACGTATGTGATTTTTTTACCACCAACAGCTGTAGGCATGAAAGAACTAAGCACACGCAATCACGACCGGTGCGGCGAGTCCGACCGCGAACCGCACGCACGACCACGCGAGCTCCAACCAGCTCGAACTCCTCCCGTTCTCCGACAAATAACGATGATGATGAGTCTACGCCAACGCGATGGCAGAAGTGAATGCCAATCTCGAAGGCCTTGCTTTCGCAAGCAATTACGTCATACACGCCATGTTTGTGCAATACAAATCTCAGAGGCTATGCTTTTGTCAATAGTAAATGCCAATCTCGAAGGCCTTGCTTTCGCGAGCAGTTACGTCATAGACGCCATCTTTGCAATTTAAATCTCGAAGGCCATGCTTTTGTTTGCATCAATTGAAAGATTCTGTTGCTTGCGCCTCTCATGCGGCTAATATTACGGTCAAACGAGGCCAAACTGCGTGAAAATGCACCATGGCCGCTCTCTTTGGTAGTCACTCGGTCGGCTCCGAGCGCACTTCGCGACGTATCATACGGGAACGGTCCGACAGTTACGACGTAACAGAGGGGTTCCCAATACATTGTATCCTATGGGAGCTATGCCGGGACCGGCGGAAAACGACGTAACAGCCGGGAAAACGCAGCAGTGAGGAACGTAACAGCGGGGTTCTACTGTATTAAGTAAAACGCTGTGCAGGTCTTTGAGAATATGTAGCGATCTTTGAAAGCACTTCTCCAAAACTATTGCCATGACGTAACAGTCGCAGAGCTGGGTTGCCGTCCGAGAGAGAGAGAGAGAGATAATAAAATGAGAGAAAGCTAGAGAGGTCAACCAGAATTATAGCATTCAGTTTGCTACCGTATGCTAAGGGGAGGGGGAAAGGGAAAGAAAGATGAAAAGGAAAGCGGGGAGAAAAGCAGACGCGCGATAAAAAAACACAAATAAATAAAAGGAAGGCGTAGAAAGCAACACAGCATGTTGCTCCCTACAAGACTTTAGTTTCTTCAGGTCTACATGAATTGCCACGCTTTCACATGCTGTCGACGGAACGACGCAGTCGCGTCGCGCAGACTAGGTCACCTCGAGGTAGGGGATCACGAACGCTGCAGCGCTTGCTGCAGCGTGATCCAAGCGTGATCCAAGCGCTGCTATCCGTGATCCAAGCGCTGATATCATGCGCTGCAGCATTCGTGATCACGAACGCTGCAGCGCTTGATATCAACCGACCCGTCGGCGAAAACTTTCAAATGGTCGGTGTACTTTCCTTCAAGGTAGTACCAAAGAACATGCTTCGGCTATGGGTGTGGAGCGCTTCCTGTGCATCCAAGGAATTGTTAGTCTATATTCTCATATGACTAAAGTGGGTCTTGTCGAAGTAGTTTTCTTCGTTTGGGTAATTCCAGGCTAAGATGGCGAAGAGTGTCGAGGGCCACGAAAGCTCGCGATTCCTTACGTCGCCGAACGTGACTGAGGTGCGCTCGTCCTGGGATCGCTTCACTTAGTCGGCATAGCTTCATCAGCAGACATTTAGAGGCAAGAAAATGCAGCGGTGGAAGCTGAGATTCATGAAGCACCTTTACGCTCGCCGCTGACTGTGGCACTCCTACGGCAACTCTTAGGCCTTGACAAGGAAGTGTTTTCAGCCGTTCGTACTGAGACTCATGGTTGACAATTATTGCCGTGTGCAACCCTGATGGATGGCTTCTCCAGCTGGTTCCTGACATCCTTCGGAAGACGTTTATACGCGGTGAAAGGGCTGAGACTGTCGTGTCCACCGCACGTCGCCAATTCGTCCTGAAGTCCAGTGTGACCCCAAGGAATCGCATGTATTTAGCTTGCTGAATAATTGGTGCATCCGGAAGCCATGTATTCATCCTTGTTTCTCGTCATCGCATACCGCGTATTAGCATAAACCGAGACTTTTGTGCTGGTATTGTTAATCCAACTTATGCGAGGTGGATCTGAGCGGAGAGTATAACACTCTGGCCAATCATTTCCAATCGCTTATGCTGGTATCCAGACCGCCAGATGCGTATGTCGTCGGCGTATGCTGATATTTCAACTAACTTGCTGGCTTTCTTCAGGGCAAAATGCTAGAGGCCCTTGTGCTTATGCACGTTAAGTGCACGTGCTTAGAATTGTGCGCGTTAAAGAACCACAGGTGGTTAAAATTTCCGGAGCCCTCCATTACGGCGTACCTCGTAATCATATCATGGTTTTGGGACGTGAAACTTCGGCAATTATTATGAATTGATGTAATCAAACGAGGAAGGGAACAGCCGTGGGAGAAGAGGCTAACACGCTCTTTGAACGCCGCTCACGTAGTGTGGCCTATCCCGTGTCGATAGGCCTCCGTAGCAGGAAGCGCGCCAAAACAACGGAAAATAACACGCGAAAAGTTGGCACGCAATCTTAAAACAGTCGAGCGTGCAGACACGCCCCCTCCCCTCCCCAATCTCCTCTGGGAGTCATACGTTTTAGTCGTCTTTTCCGGCTGTTTTGTTGGCAGCGCTGACCGTCGCACCTCGACCGTAGAAGTGCGCGCGTACCGCGCTATCACCGGGGCTCAGCGCTGCAAACTAGACTCGTCGACGGGCTGGCTCTTGATGCGAGAGCTAGAACGGCGTAATTAGTTACGCGTGCTTACATTACGTCGCCCGGGAAACGCGTCGTCGACGTTTGTTAGGCGCTGTGTGCATTAACTAACTCTCTGCGTTAGGCATGCATGCAGTAATTATAGCTTGTTTTATGTATGTTTATATTACGCGTTCTGAGGCTGCTGTTTACATAGCACAGCAAGAAAGCGAACATCATTGCGCACTTTCCCAGCACCATGAATATATATTGTCTGCTTCTTATATCTTCTTCTGTAATTATTATTGTCAGTTGGAAAAGCCGGCTCTAATTGAAACCTAACTTCTCACTTTTTCACGCCTATTTTGTCTGTCTGTTTAGTTTAGTTACTAGGTAAACTCGGAGCAAGAACAGCAGCGCTGCCACGTAGCCTGCCTTGGGGTCCAAGAAGATAATTAATCATGGCGTCTATTACGCATTGTATTCACTACCTACTGCGCATTACCTAAGCCTTACATGTGTTGACTTAGCATGTGTTCAACACATGTGTTGAAAGACACATGTGTTGACTTAGCAAACAAGGACTGGGTTATGAAGGTCGCAAGAAACGCCCTATCTCGACAACGTTTTCCGGAGCCGAAATGTGTAAACAGTCTTTATCAGGCATTGTAGTTTATTACGAGTGTGCTATCAGTTGAAAACTGTCGGCAATTTTTAATCGCCTTATGTACGACGGATCCATTAAAAAACTCACAGGGTCCCTTATGTCCTCACCTAAGACGACTGGAAGGCGAAAACCATCTTCTTTTTCTTCTCAGTCGATGTATTGATCCCGCCCCACAAACCTCTGAAAGCTTTTTGTGCCTAACGTGGTTTTCCACTGCCTCCGGGATCGGAAACACCTCACCTTGTTTTGCACTGCCTCCGTGACCAGCCCACCTTTGAGCAAGCTACGATGTCATGTGATAACGTCACCGTTTGACGTCACACGTCACACTGACGTCCCATCATGACGTCGTAATGACGTCACAAGTACTGACGAACTGTGACGTCATGATGACGTCATCACGTGACGATGACTTTTTGCACCACTTGCGTGGACGCAGGACGCCACTCACTTTTCGCGTTTGATGAGGCATCTAAGGCTTTCGCCTTAAAATAACTTCTGCTGCCGCGGTGGGCCAGCGGTTACGGTGCTTGGATATTAACTCGAAAGACGCGGGTTCGACACCGACCGCAGCGGTCGCATTTCTCGCAGGCAAAATTCTTCCCCGCAGTCGCAGGCGAAATGCTAAAGTGGCCTGTATGTATACTGTACGACTTCAGTGCAAGTTAAGGAACCTCACGTGGTCGAACTTATTCGGAGCACTCCAGTACGGCGTGCCTCATAATCATACCATGGTGTTGGCAATTTAAGCCCCATAAACCAACCAACAACAATTAATATCTGGTGTCTTAAGCGCCAAAGCCACGATATGATTATGAGGCACGCCGTAACAGGAGACTACGATTGTTTTGACCGCTAAGGCAACTACGGTTCGTAAACGAGCATATGCTTGGGCGTTTTTTTTTTTTGTTGTTGTTGTTGTCTCTTTTTTTCATTTTGCCCCTATCCAAAAGTGCGCGGTTTAACAGCGAATGAGAGTATTTTGTAGGCAGCACGAACAGAAAATGTATGCAGAGGCAAGCTGCATCTTTACTATCATATATAACAATGCAAAATGCCGCAGCTGGAGTCTCCTACACAGCTACGCTAGGTTTCCGGCCACGGGCAAGTGCTGATAAAGCATGTGCACACGAAGGGCGCAGAAGCACCTCGCAATGCGTTTCATTTATAACTACGGAGATAAAAACAACGGTGACGGAACACGTTCACGTTGAGTGGATATAGGAAAGCGCGTGGTATTTTTCTGTTCCCAAAAATAATCTCAGTAGGGCCACATTTCGCTTTACAACAACGTGGGTTTGAGCGTTAACGCTGCCTGCCTTTTTTAAGTTGGAGACGGTGCGCAGCGGCACAGAATTAGAGAATTTTATTGATGCAAAAACAATTTTTGCAATCATATGTATAGTTGTTGCACTTGCATCAGCCATTTCTATAGATATGCGTACATCAATGTAACTACAAAATAAGCCTCATGTTAGGTAGAGATATATCGACAACTTGCACCGAAATTCGGCATTATTTTGTTCCTTGCAGCAACTCCTTTTGTAAACGACCCCGCTTGATGCTGTCTAACTAGCACTGCCCTGTCTTATCCTATCAAGGATGAGGGACGCTATCAGCTGCTCTGGTTGAGCGTAATCCAGTGAACGTTTCATCAACCAAACATAGCTTACTGCACGCGCTGCATCAAACCTGATTGATTACACGAAACAACACTTTACTGCGTTTAATGAGCCTCACTTGGATGCGCACCAACGAGCCCATTTACGGTTATTCCTATTACGGAACAATACGGTGCACAAAACATTAAGCGCTAACACGACAATACAAACTGGAATACCGACAGAATGCAGGAGTTTGGCGAGTGGCTTTGCAAAGTTTTGTTCAATTATCCTGCGCGAAAAAAGAAGTAAAGAAACCTGAAGAGAAAGAATAGAAACTTAGAAAACTTAAGCCGCGTGAACCGTGTATGAACAGTCATACGGGCACGTAGGTCTACAATACGCGCCAAGGTCTCGCCGAAGCTTTGCTTGTAGCGCGCGAGTTTCAAATGAACACCGCGTAGATGATCCACTGTCAAACGAATTTCGTCTAGTGATAATTTTCAGATGTCAAACAGACAAAAGCAGAAAGCCTATGAGAAAACGGACAACAATATGTCGCTAATCGACTGCAGGCTGTCACCGCATGCTTAAAAAGAACGTCCCTAAGTTATTTTTGGGTGGTACACGTTAAAGATGCCTAAGTAGCCTCAATTAATCTTATTCTCCTCACTGCGGCATGTCGCAAAGTAATATTGTGCTTACTTTCAAGCAACAGTCCGGAATATAATTTTAGATATATATATTTGCGTGGAAGGCATCTGACGATAGAGGATTCGGATTTCTTTTTTGTTGTTATTCGAGATAAAAAGTAAACTGTAATTAGGTGTCCTGCGAAGCCGCTGCAAATAACATTTAAAAAATGAATTCTGGGGTTTTACGTGACAAAAAACCGACATAATTACGAAGCAAGCCGTAGTGGAGCACTTCAAAATAACTCTGAGTGTTTTTTGTTTCTTTAAGGTGTGCCTATATCTATAGGTACAGTACTCGTGGATAGAAGAACGATTTTTTTTCTTTTGTACAAAGACTATGATAAATTGCTCAGAGAGAGAAAGAGAGAGATGGGGATAATAATCTTTAATGAAATTCCTATAGATTTTAGCATGGTTTATCGCCTGGCTTGCTACTCCTAGTGTCAGGTGGTGACTATGGTATATACAATGATCACATATACACACAAATAGTACTACACTCTTAAACACACATATTATACACAAAAGTATTTTTTTTTTCGATAGTCTGCCCTTAGGCATAATAATTATTGCTTCAGAAATACACATATAAATTTGCTTCGTGTACGAAGTCCAGTAACGAGCGGTGGTGAGGGCCACTAATCCAGCGGTCAAGGTCGGGTGGTCGGCCAGGCCTGAGGCCTGTTGCACGCTGAAGTCAGCACTTCATTTGCAAGGTGGCTTGGGCTTGGAGCTGCGGCACCTTCTCGGCCCGTGGCAAGACAGAGGTTGCGCGATGCGCAACACAGAAGCGCTGTTGGTGTTTTTGAGGACCACTCGGCTTAACGAAACTTTATGAAATACTCTTTACGACACGAAGTGTAGACGCTGAAAATGAAAGTACGTGCATTCATTGGCCTTAAATTTTGGCGTTACAGTAGATGAGCACTGTACACGGACGTTTCTGCAATTCGGCCGCCCTGACCAGGAACCGAACCCGCAACCTCGTGCTTAGGAGCACAACGCCGTAACCACTAAACCACAATAGCGGCTATATACTGCCGATAACATGATCAACCCTCTGAAGTGGCAGTAGACTTTTACTTTCTCCAAGCACAACAACAGAGAGCGGAGCAGCTTAGCCAACCGGAAATTACGTACAAAGGGTGCAGGCGAGAATCATGGACCCGTCGACTGACAAAAACTGTCTTATGTTTGTCTTTATACTTGTTGCTTATCGATCGGTTTGTCTGTTTATGTTTGTATTTCTCCTTTACCTTCGTTCCAATAACAGTTCATCCTCCGAGGTATTAAGGACAAACTGCAGGTCATGTGCTGAGGACCAGAGGAGGGACGCGTCATAAATTAATTACAAGCACAATTTGGCGGGCTCCTGTTTACATTGCCCCGTCGAAGATCATCGATGTGATGGCGTCGGTGTTTTCACATCATCGGGGGTCATTTGTTTTCTATCTGTATTTTACACACACATATATTCGTTTTTATAGCATCATCTTCACCCTAAGAGCTATTATGCTATTATAGAGGCCAGACTGCGCAGAACTAACAGCACTATGTCATTAAGCATACAGAAAATTTCATTTATCTACGTGGTTCTTAATCCGTTGAACTAATAGTAACTTTTAATAATCCCCGGTCCGCCGACAGTGAATAATATGCTACAGTGAAATTCGTGTTGCTGCGAAAAAAAAAAAAGCCTAATTCGTCGCACAACGTACATCCGCCCCCAAAAGTTTGCGGAGCGCGATATTACTAAGAAAGCTACATTCCCGCTTTGTCTGAGAACATAGCCTCCCAACAGATGTCCTTGCCTGTAGTAGTGCCTGCGACCTATACATCAACGCGCTTGGTTAGAAGCGCCGTGCACAAAAAGAGCAGAAATTCGCAATTTTCAGTGGAGCCCTTGTGGGCGGGTGTACAAGGCTGCACCATTTGTTTTATTTATTTATTTATTTATTTATTTTATTTATTTATTTATTTAGCAAATGCCTTACAGGCCCCAGAAGAGGCATAGGGTGAGGGGGGCATACAGTTCAATACATAATACATATGCATACGCTCATTCAAAAAAGAAAATTTCACAAAGTCAAGAAATGTCTAAAATACCATTCTATACATGTTAGGGGAAAAATAACAGTGAAAAAAGGAAATTAACAAACAAGTAAACAGACATGGAAAAGATTGAATATCATGACAGTAAGTATAGCATAGGAAAAACATTTTTACATAGTCAGAATATAATACAATTTCGTACTTGTACAATAATAACGACTCAAGCGCGTGACAGTGCAATGAGAAATGCAAACGTAATGAGATTGAGAAGATGATCAAGAAAAATATTCATATTAAGCAAAAGAAACTAGGCGTGGTGTGAAAAATCTTTGGTCAGTTGCATGCAGAAGGCACCATGCTCTTTAAGAGAAGCAATGTTATCCGATAGGCTGTTCCATAGACGGATAGCGCGAGGTAATGGTGAAAAAATAAATGATTGCGTCACACCATATATACAGCCGTAGCTGTCAGTGTTGTGCAATCTTCGCGATGCGTAGACCTGGTGTTTCCACTTGTCTTTCTTTTATGTTTGAAATACTCTCTTTTATGCGACTGTGAGAGAGGTGCTTCCGCCTTTTCTAGTGAATGCTCCTCGGAGCTTAATATTACACTTGTGAGAAATCGCGATGTTCTATAGCTAATTACAATGTTACAGTACTTTTAAATTATTCGCTCGAGAGATTATGTCAGAACTGGGATACAGAGTGGTGTCATTAGTGAAAGGCAGGGAGGTTAAGCTGTAATAATAATAACTGTTGGAGGTTTACGTCCCCCAACCGCGATATGAGTATGAGGGACACCGTAGTGGAGGGCTCCGAAAATTTTGATGGCCTGATGTTCTTAAACGTGCAACTCAGACACGGCACACGGGCTACAAGCATTTCGCCTCCATCTAAGTGCGCCCAGTGCGGCCGGAATTCGATCCTGCGACTTTCGGGTCAGCATTCAAGCACCATAACCACTAGACCACCGTGGTTAATCAGATTGAGCCCTGTTGACCAACATATGTTTCGAACATTCTGAAGGCATGCTTGCATCGAGCCGTATATTAAGGGTTTTGCACTATGCATACGTTTCAGTCTTGCGTGATGCTTGAAATACGAGCGCGTAACTACACAGCGACACAAGCCCTCGTGCGCTTGTCCCTGTCTTCTTGTGTCCCTGTGTTAGTTGCGCGCTCGTATTTCAAGTATCATGAATCACCAACTCGCCCAATCAACCATTCCGTCGGTCTTATGTGTCCGGAATGCAAGAATAGCCATGCCGCGTGAAAAGGCTGTACCTTTGAAGTCCTAAGAACGTACATGCAAAGCTCACGCACATGCGTGCTCTAAGATAAAAAAACGTGAAGGCAGCTTCGAACTAGTACTACGTGCCTGAAGGAAGTACGGAGCTGGGCGACCTTCCTTGTTTCTCTTTACTTTTCTCTTTCTTTCCTCCTCTCTTTCTTTCTCTTTCTCTCTTTGTATCTGTTCTTTCTATCTCTCTTTTATCTCTGTTTATTTCTATTTATTTATTTCTCTCTCTATTTCTTTCTCATGCTCGTTGTTTCTATCTTTCCTTCTCTTTCTTCCCATTGTCTCTCTCTCTCTATCTATTCTCGCTTCCTCTCTTTATCTACATATTTCCCTCGCTCTCTATTTCTTTCTCTCTATTTCTTTGTTTCTCTCAATTTTCTTTCTTTATAGTTCTGTCTCGATCTCTGATCTTTCTTTTTTTGTATGTTTCTTTCTCTCTCTCTCTCTCTGTCTCTTTCCTTCGCTGTCTCTCTTCCTTTTTCTGTATTTCTTCTGTTTCTTTCTTTCTGTCCCTCTCTTTCTCTTTCTTTCACTCTCTCTGTACTCGTTCTCTAGCCCATCAGTTATTGCGTACTACACCGGATAAATCGGCACACGTGCTCTAGGAGCGAAGCGGAAGATGATGAAGAGGACGGAGAGAGCGCGTGTCGGTTCATGATGATGATAATTTTCGTCCGCGACTAACGAAGTTTCTCCGAGCATAACCAGTTCCGCTGTTAAAAAGGAGAACCCCCTTCAAAACCGCTCCCTCCCCCCTTTCCCCCTTCGTGCCGTCTTTGCTACAACGCCGTTTCACATCCCAGGCCTCAAGTACTGACTTAGCAAACGAGCATTAGCGATGAATCATCGATCAGGACGTCGCAGTCTCGGAGCGGGTCGTTTGCCGTTCAGGCAGCCGAGACGACAGCGGCACTCGAAAAGCGATCTTCCACGACGAACCTGACATCCTCGAGCGGTGGCGCTGCTAAAGGAAAATTCCTCCGGTGTAGCTTATTACGCGTGACGAGCGAGCCAATTTGTCGCTGTCGCAAAAATCTTAAGAGAAATCCGATACCCTCGCGCCCCACGTGACATCTCCTACGCTAGTTTGAACCGCTTCAATTCTATCGATTTCGCCTGCCGTACAGCTTCTACGTCATGTCGCGCGAGCCTAATTAATAACGAGAGACATATTAGCAGCAGTGCGGACGCAGACACCGCGACGTTTCTTGACAGCGCTTCCGTTTTCCCAGAGGTTGAAATCTCCTATGCACTTTGTCCCCAAGGCTTCATTTGATTGAGCGTTTCCTTCGGTATGATTTAAGCTTCGTGCTAAGCGCATGTCTTTTACGCACGGAGAAACTCGCGTCGCGGATAAATCACTGGTGCATTTTTTCACTCTTTAGACGTCAGCGCCACATCTCTACAGTCGAAAGCATTAAAAGGCTCAACAGTGCAGCTAACGCTCCCTAACTTGTAAAGTTATTGCAGGATACGCTAAGTTTTGCAATTGAACCTGCCAACGACAAAAAAACTAGAACTTTGCCCTGCGTAAAGCCGATAAGAAAAGGGAGTAATAATGTCAATTTTCTCGAGCGAAGCATATGCAGCGAACCATAACTGCGCTGTTCCGCAAGAAAAAAGAAAGAATGTTATTTTTTAAATGAACCGTGGCAGTACATCTGACTACACCTTTTTTGGAGGTCTTAATGCAGTGTGTGCAAATACTCATTTGTAGTAGCCACTTTTTAACGCGAACCTATCTAGTGCTGGGATCAAAGAGTACTCGTGTAGACAAGATTTAGGGTGGCAGCACGCCATGTGGTGTCGAAGCACGCAGACGCGCGCTTTGGCAGACGCTTTGAATCTAATGTCCTATCTCATTGTTTCCATTAAAGCTTATTGTTTCTGTAGTTTCAGGCGCTTGTCTATTATCATGTTTGCACGTCGCCTTAAGAAGAAGTGGTGTACCCATCAACGACTTTGACCCAATAGGGCGCTCACCTGGACATAGGGTGTCATCACCCTGCTCCCGGGGGAAGCGGTTCCCGGGAAAGGGCGGCACCCTGCTCGGACTGGCCCCCTCTTTTTGGGAGTATATTATAAATGAATCACCACAACCACCGGGAAATTAAAAGAGAATGTTCAAAGCGTCGTCTTCGAATCAATTTTTTTTTACTGAAATAATTGATAGGGGAGGCTGGTGGCTTTACGGCGGCACTGACTACTCCTCCTCCTTTAGCAAACGAAATATACAATTATTTGTCATCAAATATTATGCGAAGACGCGTAACTGCTCCGTCTGCCGATATCCTCTGCCGGTGCATGATATGTTATCCACTTATAAAATTCGCATAACATTCAGCGCTCGTGTTGTCAAGTGTTTCTGTGTCCTACGTTTCTTGCGATGCTTCAATATGAAGCACATATATTCACCATGGACGTTTAGTCGCCCGCATCTTTACCTAGCGTGCGCGAGCGGCAATTTTTTCTGAGTGTCTTCGCCATATGACTGAATAAGTTCCAAAGGGGTGAGGGCAAGTGCATACCCGTAAAACACGTGCCCACAAAACAAACGTTTGCATCTTCGTTCCATCATATGGCGCTGACACACAGAAAAGTCGCCGCTGCGTACGCTAGTTAAAGACTTGGGTGGCTGTACGTTTCTAGGCAGTTCATGCACCAAAAGACCAGTGACACGCGGTAGTGACAACGAAATGGTGACGCGAGCCAACGTCACCGGCGTCACTTTTCTATAGACCTTAAAAAAAGGGTGGATTTATCCTTGTTTTGTTGTGAACATTTTCCAGACGAAGGAACAAAAACTTAATGTGCGAATAAAGTTTTTAAAGAATAGTCTACCCTGCTAAACAAAATCACAAATTACCTTTACTCTTCTTGAATGAAGAAATTGAATTTTCGAGGGCTCGTTTCTTTGTTTGACACCACCTTAATGAAAACCAGCAGATGATGAAGCCAAGGTATATAGAGCGTTAATTGTACTGTTTTAGGTGTATTGTAATAGTTGTGATACAGATGTGAAGAAAGTAAATTGGACCAAAAGACAACTTTCCGCTGGGAGGGACCGCACCTGCGACCTTCGGATATTACAATACACCTAAAGCAGTACAATTAACGCTCTGTATACCATCCTTGACTTCATTATCTGCTGGTTTTCACTGGGGTTTTATGCCCCTTGAAATCTTGTTTGCTGCTGGGCCTTTGATTCCCTATGGGCAAACTATCAGTTATCGGCATTTCTTTTTTTCTTCTGTAAAAAATATGCCCCGTATGACGTCAATACCGGATAACTTAACGAAAAATTACTCTACGGCGTTGCAGCCGTAGAGTAATTTAGGCTGCTATGAGCGTTTGAACCTTTATTATCTGTACCGCCCAACAGCGCGAAGCAGCTTCACTACATCGGCACTGTCAAGTAGGAGCGTTGCCAGAAACTTTTTTCGGGTTTGGGGGAGGGGGGGGGGGGTGTTCAACCACTTTTTACATATGGGTTTTATGTGCTCGCGTATATACACATACAAAATTGAATAACTTGAGGGGGGGGGAGGTAAAGGGGGTGAACATTCCTAAACTTCCCCACCCCTTCCTACGTCAATGCTTTCAAATATAGTACCCAATACAGGGTACTACTTCACGTGCAGGGCGAACCAATGCACACGAAGCAGTCGGATATGTAATACCAGGCTTCACCACGTTACACCACCATATAACACCGCACCGAGTACTACGAAAAAGCTTTCAGACGAACTCATTTACCAGTATGTCAGACAGATCGTTTCATAGATAAGGTTTCCGTGACCCTACACCTACACCATTGTCTAGTCGCCGCTGATGCGTCGTATATTCATCGCGCGTCGACAAATGAATGGCACAGGTGTTGGAGTCGTTTCAGCCAGAAAGAGAGCCCGTACGACCCGTGGTTCTCTCTTTAACGACGGCTTTAAAGCGCATTAACCTTCCAAAAGAATTCCACCGCAGTGCGCGGTGAGCCGACCAACTTGCCTGCGGGCAAGCTGGTTTTTGTAGAGCTCCGAACAGCTGCCAATTCGGGCAACGCGGATGTATCATTCGCAGCTGCCTACAACGTCGCCTGAACTACGAGCGCGAACGTATCGTCGGTGGCGATGACGACAAGAGGAAACGTGAGGGAAACAAAAATAAAGCTCGCATAACACGCAACACCGCGCGCTAGGGCTATCTCTCTCTCTCTCCAGCCTCTCAGCTCTACACGCCGCGTTCGCCACAGCCATCGGATACAAGGTTTTCTCTTCGTCCCTAACCTTCTCTCTCGTTCTCTGCGTAGTCCTTGCTAGGCCGTGAAGCTTGGCTGCCGGCAGCGCTAGCAGCAGCAAGCGCGCGGAGTATAACGTATAATAGGCGCAGCGACTCAGTTAAGCTCGGCCCCACTTACGTCTTTCGATAAGCAGTGGCAACCAAACCAAGCTCGCTCTTCGTCCGTCGCCGCGTTACACTCCACAAGATAGAGAGGCACGCCCCTGCGCGTTAACAGGAGCGCTATCGTCTCGGAGTCCAGCAAAAGAGGCCATGGAGTTCGAAGACGTGATCGAGGAGCTCGGAGGATTCGGAAAGTTTCAGAAGTTTCTCCTGTGGGCCTTTCTGTTGCCCTCGCAGGTACTGTTTCCGTTCTTCTCGATGAATCTGATATTTCTGCTGTCCGAACCCGACCACGAGTGCGTGGTGCCGCAACTGGATGCCCTAGGACTCAACGAATCCCGGACCCAGCAGATTCGGAAACTGCTTGTCAGTGACGACGAGTGCGAGGTGTTACCGATCCGACGTTTCAACTCGACGCGCTTCGCGGACGAGTTCAACGCCACGTCGTGGAACGCGTCGTGGTTTGTGAACGAAAGTGCGACCAGGCAGCCTTGCGAGCTGTTTCGTTACGATGACCTGCACTACGAAGAGACCGTACCTACGAAGGTAGGAGTGTGATCAGTCTACGTTCGCGTGATTGTAAAGTTTGTTTCTCCACCATGACCACAGGTGTCTGTCCTCGTCCCGGGGGCGAATGGAACTTTCGAGGGCGAGAGAGGGGGGAGTCAGCTTATGGGATGACCTGATAGGTCCTCTTTTTGTAGGTATACATTCAGAAATTAAAGGGTTGGGGGTCAGGGCATTCCGACCACCTTTGGATCCTCCCTAGCCTCTATCTGCCTAAGTTTCCCTCATGTCTTGAAGATGCAATGTTGCAAATCGCTTTTACTTAGACGTAACAATACTTGGAAAAAGTGAATTGGTCTAGAGACAGTTATATCTCTCCATGTCTTTCTTGAATTCGCTCCTCACGTCAACATGTATCAGTATTTCTCATTGGTCTATTTGGCGAAAGGTAGCTATAAAATGAGGCGCGCGAATTGAGACATACACAAACGATGGAAACGGGACGAGCTTGTTCCTATGTGTGTGTCCTCATATCTGCGCTCCACTTTATAGAGATGTGCACTCCTCTAGTGTGTATATAGCGCAATTAACAAGGCAAAGCCTAATTAACGTGCTTCAATTCTCTCTTCCCTTCTTTTTCACCGTCATTCCTTCGTTAATTTCACATAATCACCGTACGACACGTCTGTGACTGTCATTGAGTTGTCGCAGCAATTTGGTTACAACATACCTGGAGTTTCTTGCACAAGGCGTTCTGCAGCACGCTTTGAAGCGTCACTCTTTGTCTGCAGTAAAATTAAGCAGCTTTACCATCTGAGCTTGCTATGAACGTTATATATAATTTTTTTTTGCTTGCAAAGGAATGTTTTAGAATGTTAAAGGCAGTTACATCTGGTAGTGACCTGCAGCGTTTGTTAATTACATTTAGTTACCTTTCATATAAATACTGAAAGAGCATCATGGTTTCAATGCTGTCTCAATATTAGTCTTTAGAGTTGGATGTATATTTGATTGAGTGGGGTTAACAGAAATATAATTAGTCTGCTCATAAATTAGTCTTCTCATGACGGGTTTCTACAGCATACATGTGCAGTCGCGGACGACGACCCAGCGCACGGCGATGTTATTTCTAACGGGCTATTTTAAGCGCCACTGTCACTTTTGATTGTTAGCGTTAAATGTAAAGCACGCGTAAGGTACTTGTGAATTGTTCGCTCGCAGCAAAAGAGTGAAGAGACACGGCTTTTGCGTTCTACTACTTTTTACCCGCTTTTCACTTTACCCGCTTTTCACTTTTATACCTACCCCTTAAATACTTCCTGTTCCACGCTGGTCTATAGATCAGCCGCTGGGCGTCACGTCAGCCATTCATGGCTCTGCGCGTGCATTACTCTTCCATAGCGTGAGCAGAAACGCAAACATGCAGGCAGTAAATTTTGCAGAGCTACGTTCGCATCAGATGCAGCGAATAGAAGCAGGTGCGCACAGTGCACATTTCTTTTGAAAAGGAGAAAATATCATGTTAGTTATTCCCAGCTGCGTATAGTCACGACTCTTCTCTGTCATTCCTATCCTGTATTTTGCATTTCGCCGAAGGCTTTATTCGAGTTCATTGACCTCGGTGCTGTTTTAGGTGCCAGCTGCAGAACGCGACATCTGCCAATCACAGCAGTGGGTGATCGCGCTTTTGCGGTGCAGTATTTTTCTTTGGTCAACAGCATGAGTGCATTTGCTCTCTCTTCTTTCATGTATCTCTGAAGCCGATGAAGTGGAAAGCATAATTCCTCACCCGTGTAATGCTTACGATGTTAACTCGCTGCGATAAATACCCTCTATGAAGAAAGAGATGTGGCCAAAAGGTAAAAGATCCGACTGCCCCCCTAACTTTCACGCAGTCTTAGATATGCACAATACTTAGTGACCAGACATGCAGAGATACAGCAACTCACTTCCGTACAATCTTTGTACAGAGCATTTATTTATATTTTGCTCCCTAGTCCTACTTGCTAGTTTCTAACTGTTCATGTTCTAGCTGTGCATAGCCGAACTTCCACATTGATGTTCCCAGTTAATAGGCGACAAACGTTTATGCGATCTCTCTCAAGGCGCATTCTATAGTTCGCGTTTTACCCATACCCGCCGTTGTAACTCAGCGGGTAAGCTAACCGGATGTTACTATCTGGTTATCCTACCGGCCTTCCTCTTCATCCCTCTCTCTCGAGCGGCTAAGCTGTTGCGCTGATAAGCTCAAGGATGCGGGTTCGACTGCCAACCGTCAGCCCGTTCTCAGGCCTCCTGGACTGCCGACAGGAGGCCTGCGAACTGGCGGAGGGCCACGGTCTTCCAGTATCAGCGTGGGCGCGGGACCCCCCTTCGGGGGTTGTCTGATCGGGGTTCTCCAGAACCAAATAAAGTTCATTTCATCATCACTGCCGACCACGACGGCGTCATTTAGGCGGGAGCGAGATGCAAAAACACTCCTTTGCTTAGATTTATGCGCACGTTTATGTGCAAGAAACCCAGGTGGCTATAATCAATCCTCAGTCCACCACTGTGGCATGCCTCGTAATCATATCGTAGTTTCGGCACGTAAAATTGCAGAGTTCACATTTTACGCACGCATATGCCTTTCAATTTACGCGCACAGTAATATCAAAGCTCCCTATTCACTTGCGAGAGTGACGGCGCGGCGCGGAGCGGCCAATTTGAAATACGTATTCTTCTAAGGTGTATGCGACCTTGAATGCTACCAAGGTTACCTTGCGCTTGCTTTTCACGTAACTCTCGCTCTTTTCTGTTCTTTGATTACGTTGTTCGAAGGAGCGTGGAGGCATTTCGTATTCGTTACAAGCGGCGTTAGCTGAAGGCGTGCGGAGTTAAAAGCTGTACTCGCGCAAACGAGGAAGGAATTGCTCGTGTTTCGGTTCGTGGTTCTTAGAAAGCCAACTCGTCTTCGTATATGACGCCAATGATTTGTACGCTTGCTTCGCTAGAAGGAAGTTATTGGGGCAAAACTAGATGTGAAAGAAGGCCAGAGAGTGTCACTCTTACTTAATTCAATCTTGCCTTCGAGCAACGAGAGCGCGAGGGGTATTTTTTACACTGAAGATTTTCCTCAAAAAAGTATATTTTACGCAAGTTATGCGATGCACATCTTCTTGAAACTGCAGCGTTATGCCATCAATTGCAAAATATTCAGTAAAAAGGTGCAAGTAACACCTACAAAAACAGATACGGGACCAGTCTAAATTCAGCGTTCTATAATAACTTCAGAGTTTACATGACACACAAGTAAGTATTCATTACAATCAATACATAAGGTATTGTGCCGTTCTTTTACTACATGTGGTTTCTTGCTACATCACACACCTTCCTGGCTGACGCGGGCTAACGTTTATAGCATTCCTTGTTTCAACTCTTTCACGTGTATGATGCAAATATATCTTCATAACGTGACGACATCCTCAATAATACTTGAAAAAAAAAGCAATACGCACATCCAGGCATCTTCATGATCACCTCTACATCGAACGGCATATTGCGTAGATATACTAGACTCGCCGCGGTAGCGGTTATGGTGCTCGACTTTTGACCCGAAGGTCGTGGTACCGAATCCCTGCCGCGGCGGCCCCATTTCGATGAAGGCAGAATTCCTAGAGGTCCATGTGCTTAGATTTAGGCGCGCGTTAAAGAACCACAGGTGGTCGAAATTTCCGGAGCCCACCACTACAGCGTCTCTCACAATGATATCGGGGTTTTGGGACGCAAAAACCAACAATTATTATTGCGTAAATATAGTGCTTTCAAGGGCAGACTTTCGAAAAAAAATTTTTTCGTCGTTCCCACGAGCCACCGCGTTTGTGAATAAAATTCCGGTTGCCCGTCGTCCAATACTGAAAAATAACTGTCATGACCACATGTACGTGCATTCTTTGAAAAACAAAAAGTATAATAATGCTGCATTTTTGCTGCTAATAGGTACGTCTCATCGTCTAGCTTCATTATGAACTTTGTTTATTCTCTTTCACTCAGCGTTCCGAGAGAGGTCAGCATGGGCATAGCCAGGGGTCGGTGGGGGAAGGGTTGGGAAACCCCCTTAAATAATTCAGGTTTGCATGTTTATACAGGCACGCACACATACAAACATTCGCGCGAACATACATAAAGGATGTTTGAACTCCGCCCCCCCCCCCCAAGAAAACAAATTGTTTAGCTATATATTTATATGTATATATAATACAATTACCATGCCTTCAGACAGTCGTCCTCAAATTTCAGAGTATAATTTATTCCTTTTCCATTCCTGCAGTGGGATTTGGTCTGTTCTCACGGTCACCTCCCAAGCCTGGTGTACTCGATAGCGACGGCAGGAAGCGTCGTCGGAACTGTCATCATTGGTGCAGTGGCTGACAAGTGAGTACTGTATGGTACAATCACATTAAGAAAGCTTATTTGAATACCTGATGGCGCGAGGGTCGCTTCGTTATTGGCAACATTCTTGTGCTCTAGGGGCCACCGCCATGCCTCGTGCTGTCAACTGCTCATCACCTACGCTTTTTTACTCTCGTTCTTTATTATCTACCTTATCTATAATTCCCCCTTTCCCCGCACATACATGTAGGGTAGCCATATATGTAGGGGAAGCCCGTGCTTCGTTAACCTCCTTACCAATCTTCTTCATCTCTCTCTCTCTCCATTCTTCCCATTCTTTTTGTCTTCCGTACAGGACGGCCGAAAAATAAAGGCACGCTACTAAAATGTCGCATTTCGGGACGTGAGATGACGTTCACTAAGCAGCATCACCACCACCATCTATGAATAAGACGCCCGGTATACGGCGCATATAATATTGTTGGCAAAAAGCCACGGTGGCTTTTTGGTTATGGCGCTCGACTGCTGACCCCAAGGTCGCGCGGTCGAATCCCGGCCGCGGCGGCTGCATTTTCCATGGAGGCGTAAATGTTTGAGGCCCGTGTACTTAGACTTAGGTGCACGTTAAAGAACTCCAGGTGGTCGAAATTTCTGGAGCCCTCCATTACGGCGTCTCTCACAATCATATCGTAGCTTTGGGACGTTAAACCCAAGATATTATTATTAATATCATTGCTCTCCACAGCTGTCCGGAACACAACATTATGGTGCCAGTAATTATAATAATGAACAATATTTTCAGCTTATAAACAAAAACAGACGAAGCAGCTCAGCTAGACTCGCCACTGCCGCCTAAGCGCAGGTCTATCGCACAATAGCGCTGAACTGCAGCAACTTATTTTTAGAGTGCAGCTCTTAGGCGTCCATTCCTGCTTTGAGCGACGTCGCCGTCGCCGTTGCCGTCGGTGGCGTATCCGACAGACACGAAAAAGTAACCGAAATGAAATGAGAAAAAATACCCAAGATCGAATGGGATTTGAACCCGGGCCTCTGCGTGGCATTAGAGTATTCTACCACAGAGCGACGCTGGTGCTTGAAGGAATCGCGTTAATCTATGTAATATAGCGTGGCAGAAGAGTAAAATAACAACCAGTCATTACACAATGCTATTTGCGCAACGAGTGTGTGGTTTAAAGCTTCCCCCCCACTGAAAAGTACACAGCCATAATTCCTCATCATCAGCCACATGCAGCGTCAACAAAGCGCACATAATACCTTACATATGTGTAGCAGGTACCTCGCTTATCCGCAGAAAGACGAATAATGGCTTAGTGGGTGCTGTCCTACTTCACAAAAATTATGATTTATGGCATAGTCAATACCTTGCGGAAAGCCAGAACTTCAAACACAGTTGGCCTTGCCCCAACACGAAGTTGTGTTTAGAATTCGCATTGGGCAGTATTGTAATCATCTGTGATTTTTTTTTATCCACGTTATTTCAGACTTTGTTTCTACGTAATTTTCTGATTTCAATTTGCAAATATCCTGATAGCCATCATCATTGTCAGCCTATTTTATGTCCACTGCGGGACGAAGGCCTCTGCCAACGATCTTTAATTTACAGCTAGCTGATTCCATCTTATCCTTCCGAACTTCATAATTTCTTCGCTCCATCTAACTCGCTGCGTTCCACGGCTTCTTTCCTTTCCCTTGGTATGTATTCCGTTGCTCTAACTCACCCTCGGCTGTATATATGTACTACGCATTAAGTGGCCGGCCCAGGCCCACTTCTTCCGCTTAATATCAACTAGAATATTAGGCACAATCGTTTGTTGTCTGAACAATTGTACTGTCTTCCAATCTCTCAATATTACGCCTACCCTTTTCCCTTCCGTGGCACGCTGAGCGGCCCTTCGATTTTTCTCGAGTTTTTTCGTTATCTTCCAAGTTTTAGCTCCATATGTCAGAACTGGCAGTATGCAGTGATTGTGTACTTTTCGCTTTAAGGACAGCAGCAAACTGCCTGTCACGATTTGGGAATGCCCTCCGTAGACGCATGTCACTTAGTTTCTACTATGCCTTCCCTGGCTTTAGTGTCTCTTTACTGCCTTTCTCCATACGGCTGCACAGGTCGGCAAACTCACTCATGAGTCGATTCAGTCAGAATCACTCAGACTCAGACTGAGCCGAATCGGACACATAAGCGCTGCGTCTCTCTTGTGGGTGTGAGTTCGCGCTGCTACTCCCTTAAACCACAATGAACCAACTCGCCCAAAAAGAAGTATTAATCAGTCTGAGCCGTGAGTCTGGCTCTGGGTGAGTTTGGCTCAGTAATATTTTGGTGAGTCTGTGACCTAGTGAGCCCTAGGCGAAAGATATATTTCCTGAGTATGAGTGAGCTCCATTTATGTTGCCAATATATGTATGGGTGTGAATAACAACTTTGTTAATATAATTGCTGTAATTAAACAACAACTCATATCGCTTCGGTACACTTCACACTGCAGGTACGGCCGCAAACCAACGTTCTTCGCCATCGTGGCGTTGGCCGTGTTCTCGGGCTTTGGCGCCGTACTGTCCACCAACTTCGCCATGTTCGTCGCCATGCGCTTCATCAATGCCCTGTTGGACCCGCAGATTGACCAAGTGCCCTACATCATCAGTGAGTCTTATACGGTGCGTCCGGCTTTTGCCGCACGTTTGGCGTGGCGCTGAAGTGTATGACCCAGTATGACCAGTCGCTGCTAAGAGTCGGCTCACAAAGCCAGCTAAAGCATGTGCCGGAACTCAAAGATGCGCAATGCCACCTTATGAGTCTTGCCAATAGAGAGCCCGGAAATTTGCTCGACCTCCAGGAAACTTGGATCGAATTCGATAATGCATACAAGAAAAAAAAAGCCAGGGCTTTCCTTCTGTTCATTATAGCAAGCAAAGAATGGATAAATAATCTAATGAAGAAAGGAGGTGGATTTTGCTTCATTACCGCGTGCTGGGAGGAGAAAAATAAAAAAGATGACACGAAGCGACAATTGTAACGACCATCTTCTTAACATACAATGCCGATTCTTCGATTGTAAAATCTCCACACAGTCTCTGATTCATGGTGACCTCAGGTGATTAGAATTCGCATCAGTGTGTCGATTTGAGGAGTATGTTAACAGCATTCAAAAAAGTTTCCTGTGCACGTTAGAGTGAATGGAATCGCAATGTAAGTGCGTCGACGATTGGCTGCAGCACGAAACGTTAGAGGCGTGACTGTTGGCCACGATTCAAGAGCACTACGAGAGGTCGGCGGAAGCTGCATGCAGTGCCCCAGTTTTTCCCAGCACACACTAATACAGCTGCGTTCATATTTAGTACGACGTCGCTGTATCAAGTACTTTGCTGTATCGGGATTTCATTTATTCCCCATTTCCTGGCGCAGTGCTGGAGCTGGTGGGTGCCAAGCAGCGCACCCTGATGCTTGGCGTTGCATGCATGGGCTGGACGCTGGGCATGTGCCTGCTGCCGCTGGTGGCATACCTGAGCCGAACGTGGGTACTGCTGGCAACAGTGTGCGCATCGTGTGCGGTGCCTCTCTTCTGCTACATCAGGTGAGGTACGAAACACTGAAAATGCTGTCACAGGGAGCTGTTTCAGACCAACAATGAAGCAAAACTCAGCAGCAAAAGCATAAACCATGCACCATAAATCATAAGCGCACTCCCAGTGGTTTCTGTTTGTTTGACAGTCGGTTTAACTGTATAGTATGACGTTCTGCTGCCAAGTGCGCGTGTCTTGCAACACTTCGGAGGGGTTCACTTGACTACCGGTCTGCTACGGCTCCCTGATATACAGCTGCACGCGGCGTGCGCGCGCTCCGGCCAAAGCGTCTTTGCCGGCCTTTCACCTTCCGTCGTTGACGGACCCCTGCATGATTCGTTGTAGGGTCATCCCCGAATCTCCGCGGTGGCTCTTGTCGCAGGACCGGCTCTCTGAAGCGTCGGCTATTCTACGCCGCATCGCCTTCCGAAACGGTGTCGAGCCCCCGGTCGACCTAGACCTGAAGCTCAAGGTGAGTAGTTGCTACCCTTCCGACCGTGACCCTCCACCGTGGTCTAGTGGTCATGGTGCTCGACTGCTGACCCGAAGGTCGCGGGATGGAATCCAGGCCGCGGCGGCCGCATTTTTGATGGATGCGAAAATGCTTCAGGCCCGTGTACTTAGGTGCACGTTAAAGAACCCCAGATGGTCGAAATTTCCGGAGCCCTCCAGTACGGCGTCTCTCATAATCATATCCTAGAATTCAAACGTAAAACCCCAACAATTATCATTATTATTACCTTTCGACCGCCTACGCAGCAACAAAACACATGCATTTTTTTTCTGTTCTTAAAGCGAAAGCCTTAGGTGGCTCATCATACGCGAAGAGTGATCGTCGGCGGCGTAGGCGTCAACACGAGTGAGGCAAAAAAAAAATCATGTGACGACGTCACACACTAACGTCCTCGTGACATCACAGGCCGCCAAAATTTGTGCCGTCAGCATTGAGTCATCCTGACCCGTTACATGACGATGTCATCTCATGATGCATCGTCGCTTGGTCAAAGGTGGGCCTATCCCGGAGGCAGTGCAAAACCACGTGAGAAGGGGGGGGGAGGGTACAATCAATACATTTGAATGAGAAGACAAGGAAGAAGAAGATGGCGACCGACTGAAAGACCGACCATTCGTCTGTTGGTCCGTATGTTTGTTGTGAGCCCAGCTTCATGTGTCCTCCACAAACGAAAACAGCTCGTCAAACCACCTTTGCAAGAAGCGTGTTTGCGCAGAAAAAATCTACAATGACTGTCACGTGAGCGAATGCCCGAACTCTTAAAGTTACTTCGTTTATTATGGGAACTGTTATTAGCGATTCGGAAAGGGTAGAACTGTCTTTGGTTCTCTTTGCTGATTAGCTGTCGCGAGAACATATCTTTCACCGCACTGCAGCGAGTCGATGAGGTGAAGCACTACAAAGGTGCTACTGTTTCTGAGACGAATCGACTGTATCTGTATCCAATCGAAATGCTCGATTCTCGAATCGAGCATTCCAAATTCTTTTGTTATGCAGTTCTGACCGATTCTGTGGCTTACTTTGATTATCCAACCCTGCCTGCAATGCAAGGGGTACATGCTCATAACCCAATGGCCGCGTAGGTGTCCTTTACACGAAAACCTGCGACGTTTTACTTTTTCACTCATATATAAACCAACAGGCGCAACGGACTCCAGAATAATACAGGAAGTATTGAACGAAATAGCTTTACTTCAGCAAGAGAATCAGAAGCAGAGAGGCACGGATACAATATTTAAAGCTACGGATATCCTGGGTCAAGCCTATTCCATGACGTCACGGTTCGCTACACTTATTACTTTATGGATTGCAATAAAGTGTCAAGCGAGTAAAAATTCCACGAGCCATAGAGCGCGGAAATCGCAAGCATGCGCGGAATAAATAGCGATTTCGACCATCTGCAGACGCACATCCGGTTACATGGTGCTGCAATAAGTGAATCTACGCAGGGCCAGGCACCGCGGCCACCTGGACTCGAGCGCATTTACGAGCTTTTGAAAGCTTGCGTAATATACAGTAATGGCCCAGCAGGAAACAAATCGCGAAAGCCGTATTCGCTGCGCAACATCTGCGTGATTGAATGTACACGTGGAGAACTGAAAACTACTCTACTTTCGGAGCAGTCGACGTCGATAGGGAGTAGCGTGAGAGCTCGCAGATGTTCCTCTGAACTAAATGATACACGACATACCCAAAGCCCGAAATCGTTATAACACCTTAATTCATTACGAATCAATGTATTCAAACGCACACTGCCATCTGTATTACCCTTACTGAGATATTACATTGCTGCATTCACAGCGAATACCTTGGGTAGTGTGAAACCCGACGATATCAATGGCGTAGCATCCGCGTCGAATCGAACGTGACGCGGGAGTTCTAATAATAATAATTGTTGGGGTTTAACGTCCCAAAACCATGATATGATTATGAGAGAGGCCATAGTGGAGGACTCCGGAAATTTCGACCACAGGGGTTCTTTAACGTGCACCTAAATCGAAGTGCACGAGCCTCAAGCATCTTCGCCTCCATTGAAAATGCGGCCGCTACGGCCGGGATTCCGGTCAGCAGTCGAGCACCATGACCACTAGACCAACGTGGCGGGTAACGCTGGAGTTTTACCCCTTGTTATTGTTACAAAACATCTTGCTCCTTAAACTAACGTACCACTATGAATAAAGAAGACGCTGCAACATCATCACCATCAGCAGAAACAAATACCACGCGTGAGCTTAAAGACTGTAGTTTAGCACCTGTATCACACTTTTCACCTGAAACATGAATGCGAAAGATCAGTCATTAGTTTGTTTTTGTTTTCTTCAGTAAACATGCCAGTATGTTCTAATGTGCAGGGGAAAAAAGACGCCTATTTTTTCTGGAATGATCTGTGGCCCTCTACAATGCGCCTTGAAGATTGCTCATTTATAAGGCCTTTGAAAGCAGGGTATTAATATCGTACACTTGAAGGCAATACACCGAAGACACGTTTCTCAAGTCACTTGTGGTCGCAAGAACAACGTAACAAGCGCTAATGCTGCTGATCAACCGCAGTTGAAGAGACTGGTGTTAAGACGCGTAAACATTCTTTGCTTTCAATTTCGTCCCGAGCTACTTCATTCCTTAATTGTGAACACCAGATCTGCGCACGGTAATAAGCTGGAGTAGGGGGGCGGTGGTCAGAAATTTGCGTAACTAGTCAGGTTTCTGCTAGTGAATTATACTGAGTTTGTCGGATTTTTTTCTACATACATACATGCTCAGTAAGATCAATCTAGTCACCTTACGATTGTATTCTGCTTCTAAAAAAATGTTTCTTTTTTTTCTTTCAGAAAGTTCAGCAAAGCATAAACGCCGAAGAGGAATCGGAGAAATCGGGCTCCATTCTAGACTTGGTTACCAAGCCAAAGATACGAAAGAACTTGCTGATACTCACGCTGATATGGTAAGTCTAGATAACACCACGTTAGTAAAAAAAAAAAGAAAAAAACCGACTCGATTTAACTGAATGTCACACAGACACCCTTTTAACGAGCACAATTCTTAAGAAAGTATTTCGTTTGCCGACAACCTGACACAATGTCTCTATTATCACCGTGATATCTTACCAATGATGACGTTACACTTGAAGGCGTAAGGTCACGGGTTCGGCTCCCGTGACCATTACCGGCACATTTAAATAGGGTAAAACGCAATAACCCTCGTACCCTTCCTCTACTGTGTGCATTATAATTCTACCTACACTATGGCAAGAATAAACAGTAATTTCACTTAGAGTTTCCTTATGATGTTGGCACAAACAATTCGTTTAAATTGTATTCACCTAAACAGTTATTCATGTAACATGCACGCATGGGTCAACGCGATGCCCGGCGTGGTAGCATATAGCTACGAAAGACTTGCGTTTGTAAGCTCGAAAGAACGCTGGGTTCGATTCCTTACCAGAGCGGGCACATTTAGATGGAGCGAAATGCGAAAATGCCCCCGCGTACGTAAATTTGTGTGCACGTTAAGAATCACTAGGTAGTCAAGATTAGTGCAGAGTCCCCGACTACGGCGTGTGCCTCGTGGTCATATCGTGGTTCTGGCACATGCTGCATAATGCCTCAGAATTTTGATGAAGATTTCTGTCATCACTGCAATACATTAGCGACGAGACGTCAACATCGTTTAATCACTTTTCTAAAAATATCTCTTGGCACGTCCTCCTGGCTTCATGACAAAAAAAAAGACAAACGTACGATGTCGCATGTTACAAGTATACAGTCGCACCTTCGATAGGCGCAATGTGCGAAGACTGAGCCACTTATTGTGCCGCGGCCACTCGGTGATAGCGAAAGCGATGTGTTTTGCGTACGTCTCGTCTGTCAAGGTTCGCCATTGTTTCGCGACAATAGCGGCATCGCGCTTTGTTTACTGCCACGGAGAGAGTAGGGCGCCCCGTGACTCGGTGAATGCGAGATAGTATGAATCATTCGAATCTATCCTTGGTACAAACAGAAGACAATGAGATCAGGACCTGCGACCGTCGGAGAGATTTCTGTTTTCATCGGAGGAATCTAGTGGTCAAGAAAATGGGCGGAAACTAGAACCGTGGGCGTCTTATGCGTCACCATAAGCACGTAATCCGTTTTTTTTGCGTTCCCTGTTTAATATTCTGCCTGTAAATAAATAAATAAATAAATAAATAAATAAATAAATAAATAAATAAATAAATAATGAATAAATTCTCACTGATTTCGTCACACGTGTTAATTCGTGTCTGTGCCCATTAACTATAGGTATTAAATGGAAAAAAATCCTGCGTACCGATACAAACGATTCGTCAGTCAGACAATCAACTATTCAACCAATCAATGAATCGATACTAAATAAGGTTTCGTTACGCATTGCAAAGAAAAAATGTGTGAAGTTTGCACCAAGTCGCGCAAAGCTTGGCACAGCAAAGCTGGTCGATGCTCAAGTCTTTAGACTAACGCCGGTTGTTGCTATGTTTTAACTGGTTCTTGCTAGGTTTTGCTTTGTCTGTGTGTAGGTTTTGCTATGCTGGGTGATTCCACGAGAGATCGAAGATGCCTGTCCGGTCGATATTTTTCTTTTACCTGGGTTTTTTATATGTTATGTGGGCACAATCACAGTGCACGGAACCAAAAATTTTATTTCCAAGAAATGCTCCCAGCGTGCCAAAAAAGTATTTGGAGGTGGCGGCGCAGACCTCCTGTTTTTGTTCACTGCAATGTTTAGGGATTTCACGGCTGAATTTAACGCGAACTATAAGCGATGTGTCGAAAATTTTTTTGTTGGTTTTAATACGCATTACTGAGAATTACATCCATGCTTTTTTTCCAAGTATTTCAAGGAGCCTTTGCAACATTTATGCGCAAGATCGTTTTCCTACAGGCAGCACAAAATAAGAAGAAAATAGTTAAAGAAGCGAGTTCTTTTCAAAAAAGTACATTTTTAAAAAATAAAGAAACTCGGGCCTCAATTTTGACGACACTTTTTTTTGTCGAAGAGCGCTTATGTCAGTGAAAACACCGTGTTAATATGTATGTCCTCATTTGCTTCCTTCACGAGATTTAACGGGCCAAAGTTACCCTTGCTGTGTGTGCTCACTTCAGTGCGATTGATAGTTGTCATCAGCGTGCATTGCACTTAAATATAGTTTTAATTATTTTCCTGCAGTAAAACCTTGCTCTGGTGTCTTGTCGTCAAGAAAAATGTATTCTCAGACTTTAATTGTGTCTAGCGTGTGTGGGGGTGGGCTGCTGCCGCTCTCTAAAGGCCGAACGCGTACGCAGTTTGCAGCTTACAACCTCAACTTACACCGCCAGTATTCGCTAATCAGAAGCACGCGAGACACCGCGAACACATGGTTTAGGTCACTTTGTCAAAACTCTCCTTGCACACAGAATAAAGTATCTGTATGCAGCGAAGGCCAACTTAATCTGTAACTAAATGCCACAATCAGCAGGCGCGCTGTTATGCAGTTGTTTTCTCACTGCCTACTTGCTTCCCTTCCATTACATGCATTGTACGCTCTAACCATCTTCCCCATTCGACACACACTGTGCCTAAACAACATTTGTAAAAAAGTTAGCTCAATGATTTCCGAGCCGTTTATTTCACTTCCCGCAATCACATGTTTTCGGCGTCGCAGATAACGTCTTCCTGTATCATCTCGACCTTTACCTCAGCGTTTCAGCTGCCAGAAAACGTGCGGTGCGGCATGATTAAGCCATGAGTGGCCGAAGCTGCCCTATTTATGATGTTTTGTTGCCACTTTACTAAAGTGCTTTCCCACGTCGAGGACAGCAGAGGTCATTGGTGGCACCAGAAGGACATTACCCTTAGTTTTGAGAATGAGTGCGGCCTAGAAATTAAATATTACAGCCCTAAAGCGCTTAGACACCCTTAGTTATAAAATGTTAAACCGTAAGCAGTTCTGGAAAGGCATTCATGACGGCTGCGCAGATGTGAGATAATTTGTGCGGCGCCGTTCAGTATAAACGTTTCGGCTTGCTCTAGGTCTAGCTGTTCACTACACGCGATGCCCGCGGCCCATGGCTAGGTCATATTATTCTGGGCCGATTATTTACGCGTTCACAAAAAGAAGATTGCTGAGGAAAACGTTTTCGTTGCGCAATTTTTCTTTCTTTGCTCTTTTTGTTGTTGCCTACCTCCAGAAGCTACTGTCATAGGCTGAGGATCTTCGCGACAGCTGCGAGGTCTCCTTGCATTGCTTTAGGCTCCTCAAGGAAAACCTGTCTACATCTAACCGCGATGAGGTAGACCAGGCATTCCTTCAGGAAGAAGAAGCGGTTGATATCTTGAACAGGACGCGCCCATCTTTCCTCTGATGATTGTAGGCGAGGTTGTAGGCTGCAAACTGTTTACACGTGAGCCATTTAGAGGGCGGCAGCAGCCCACTTTTGCACACGCTAGACACAAATAAAATCTGAGAACACATTTTTCTTGACGGAAAGCCACCAGAGCAAGGTTTTGCTGCAGCAGAATAATTAAAACTGCGATTTACGCACAATGCAAGCTAGTAACAACCATCAGTCGCACTGAAGTGAGCACTCACAGCAAGGGTCACTTTGGCCAGTTATATCTCGTAAACAAAGCAAATGAGGACATATGATATTAAAACCGTGTGTTCATTGACATAAGCACTTTTCGATAAAAAATTGCCGTCAAAATTGAGACCGGAATTTTTTTTCCGTATAATTGTTGCAAAGGCTCTTTTCTATAGTTGACACTGTTTTCAAGTTTCTGTTTGAAATAGTAAAGGCGCCAAGGCGCCTCAGACTTATGACCCTTTTTAACGCGGTAGCGTTAGAGAGCTCGTGTCGCAGAAATTCCGCTGTCGGCGTCGGCACCGTTGGTTGTGAGCGAAAAATCATCCGTGAGCGAAAAATCGAGAAAGTAGCAAATAAAATAAACGATAAAATCTTCGGTCCCAATGAGGATCGAACCCGGGCCGTTCGCGTGGCAAGCAGGTGTCTTACCACAAAGCCACGATGTTGCTTGCAGCTGCTTCGGACAAAAACACTACATAAATGTCATGTAGTGAAAGGAGTCTCGACGCATTTTGTTCGGCAGGTGTCACGACGAAAACGAGCCCATACGGTAGGCGCATTCGCGAGGCCATCAAACTACGTCGAAAAACGCCGGGATAGTGCAGCCATCGCCGCTAAATACACACACGAACTTTCAAACAGCTTTAAAAATGGACAACTATGTCCATCTAGAGGAAAACATATCAAGCCAACGCAGCAAACGCTAGATAATGTGCTGCCATCTGTGAGGCATTATGAGAAATATGTCTCGCCTTTTCATGGCTTCCGAGAGGGCCGGCGCGCGGCGGATATCTTGGAGGCCATGCGACTCTTGCTTTAGATCGAAAGCCTGTAAAATTCGCGCGCGTGCGTGCGTGTGTGTGTGTAACAATACACATTAATAAGTATGCACTTAGTGGTTGAAGTGCGCACTAGGGGCCGGATTTCGCTATCGCGTTCAACTCTTAAAGGCGAAGCTTAAGGGTCCCCCAATTTTTTTGATCTCGGCCGTGTTTGCCATTTTTTCACATTTTCTTCTTTTTTAGGACGGCATAAAAAAAGTATGGATGTAATTCACAGTAATGCGTATTAAAACCAGCAAAAGAAATTTTCGACACATCATTTATAGTTCGCGCTAAATTTGGCCGTGAAATGCGAAAACATTGCAGTGAGCAAAAACAGGAGGCACGCGCAGCCACCTTTAAATATTTTTTGGCGCGCTGGGAGCGTTTCTTGGAAATAATATTTTCAGTTCCGTGCACTTTGAATGTGCCCACATAACATATAAAAAACCCAGGCAAAACAAAAATTGCGACCGGACAGGTATGTTCGATCTCTCGTTGAATCACCCTGCTGTAACTAGGTGACGATCGGGTATCTTCAATGTGCCAAGCTTCCTGCGACTTAGTGCTAACTGCGTGGATATTTTTGTCTGTTTATTTCTATTCTTTTGTTTTTCTCTCTCTCTCACTCTTTCAATTTCTTGCTTGCTTCCTCTTTCTTTCTGTCTTTTTTCTCTCTCTCTATTTCTCTCTTTCGCTTTCTTTGATTCTCTCTCTCCATCTTTCTCTTTCTGCATCTCTTGCTCTCTATTTCTCTTTCTCATTCTTTGTATGCAGTGCTTTACTCTCTCCCCTTATTTCCCTCCTCCTCACGCTCACTTTCCTTTCCTACCCCCTTGCTATACGATAGTGTTCAAAACTATGCTACATTCTGTCAGCGTGCCTGGATAGCCGAGTGGTTCAGACGCTTGCCTTCAGATCGTGGGTACGCGGGTTCGAATCCCGCCACCTCGTGAGGAATTTTCCCCCAAGATTTTCTCTTTCTCTTTCTTTCCATGTCTTCCTTTCTTTTTTTTTTCTTTCTTTCTTTCTTTCTCTCACCTCCTTGCTATACGCCGCCGGTCTGTTGCCCAATTTTTGTGGCACATACCCGTTCGTGATGATAATTTTTGGGTCACGACATGATGTCAAGCTAGAAAAGCTGCGCTGTTAAAAACATTATGCAAGAAAATTTAGGTGTGACCTACTCGTTGAGACAATAGCAGCCACCGACCAGCAAAACCTGGAGATAAACGTGAGATACACAGTCATATATATATATATATATATATATATATATATATATATGGCGCGGTTTTTCATGACCGCCTCTGCCGCAGGTCTGCAAACGGCTGCGCGTACAGCGGCCTGCACATCAACGTGACGCACTTGAGCGGCAACGAGTTCCTCAACTTCCTCTACCTGGCCCTGGTGGAGTTTCCCGCAAACGCGATTGGCTGGTGGAGCATGGACCGCTACGGGAGGCGCTGGACAAACGTCTTCTTCATACTTCTCACGGCTACCGCCTGCTGGGCACCCGTCATCTCACCCACGTGTGAGTTTTGATTGATTGATTGATTGATTGATTGATTGATTGATTGATTGATTGATTGATTGATTGATTGATTGATTGATTGATTGATTGATTGATTGATTCATTCATTCATTCATTGATTCGTTCGTTCGTTCATTCATTCATTCATTCTGAATCAAAGTACGAAAAAACACGTTAAGACAAAACCAAACAAGTTTAAAAAGTACGACAAGATAGAACTTGTCATATAAGGGTAATTTCTGTTAACAAGTATATTCGCTGCCACATACTTTCACTTAACATTCTTTCACTTAATTACATGGTGTTCACAGCACATCCGATATTCTTTATATACTTATGTCAGGTACTCAAGAATTAGGCCGGCATTTTGTCTCACGAGAGCTCGATGAATGTGAAGTGCGAGAAGCCCGTACACTGTGCGATGTCGCTGCACATTGAACAACCCCAGGTGGCCAAATTTACCCAGGGCCCTCCAATGTGACGTCTTTCATAGCCCGCGTCGCCTCGGGACGTTAAATCCCATAAACCGACCATGGCAGAGATCGCCGCCCACTGTCCATTTTCCGCGCAATGTTCGCGCTGTTTTCTGGTTAACCTCCCTGCCTTTCCGCATTAAATTTCTCTCTCTCTCGCCGAGAAAATTACTAGCTTTTCTTGCGAACATTTCTTTATCTTCTTTGTAACAACAGTAAGAGAGAGCGCCCGCTTCTCAATAACGCTATCGTGGTCCAATTTTGCCGCTTCCGCTAAGTTGCACTGCTCGCAATCACCGTGTCTTCTGTCACACACACAATGACGTCCGTGGACTCTAACCAAGAGCACAACAACATGCATTATCGCGTCAATAGCCTAGTAATAGCGATTACAACTACCATATCCCCCTCTTTAGCGCCGGACGCACATACCTTTGAGTGAGTTCACGACCTTCCCATATATGCAACCACCATGTACGCGACCGCTGTGTACTTCCATTCGTTTACAGGTTGTCGTACTCTACTATATAGATTAAAATAAATTTTACGACACTGCGGATCACAGGATGTAGCACACGCCGTCCGCACCGGCCTCTGTATCTATTTTAGTGAGCTGTGAACGTCATTTCCGAAGTTCGCAGCGGCACTGATGCGCTGATGGCGTCAGTAAGCGACATCAATAATTTCTAGGGGGAGGGGGTACCGATATGGTCTAGGATGGTGGTGGTGCACGAATATTATGCCAGCTCAATAAGGTTGTGTGCTGGGCCAGTTGGTGCAACATATTGTAGATTGTGTGAGCGGAAACAGCAGGAATAGAAGGAAAGAACTTGACAGGACAGAGCGTCTGTCTTTTTTTCTATTCCTGCTGCTCTCTCTTTCGCTCTTGAGTAGGCGAACATGTCATATATATAAGGTTCAAATTAACACGTTAAGAAATAACTTCTTTATCAAAGTAGCTCTAGGACGTTAAAAATGTGTGGCACTTAGATATACATACCTGGTATTTCACACATGCTAAAGAACTCCAAGACTCTTGCAGCAAGTCTCAAAGTTAATTTTGCTTTTTTTAGACATTTCCTTTTCGTGAGCTGAAGGCCTACAAAAATTCCAAGTGATGTTTCCGCGGCAGTGGTAATGTGTCGATTCCATATATATATATATATATATATATATATATATATATATATATATATATATATATATATATATATATATATATATATATATATATATATATATATATAAGCAGCTTAGTAGGTTCTAGGAAACGATGCAAAAAAATTAGAACATCAGGAGCAGCTGATACAGAAGTCTGAAGGCAACGTCTTTACCAGCTGTCATTTCTATAACACCAAACTGCGCTGACATAGGACTAAGTTATTACTAGTTCCGTAAATGTAACCTAACTAACACAGCTTCGGATAACGATACCCTTAACTTTCCCTTTTAAAAAGGCACAGGTTGCATAAATTTATATGGCGTCCACCGATGCCTCACTCCTGCCGCTTCCTACGTGCTTCATTTGTACGTTTGAATTAATTCAACCATACCGATCAGCTATACCCGCCAGGGTGAAATCTACGACGCGATAGATCTAAAAAAAGCGATGCGGATTAGGTGCCTGGTATGGGCGCACAAATTCAACATTTCTTTAACTTTATTCAACATGACAAAGTTCGCACAGCGATCTTCATTGACCCCTCAACGCTTTGCTTTCAGTCTTCCCTATTCACAAATGGAGCAAGCAGTACTTGGCAGCATGTGTGTAGCGTACGCGGAAATATGCTTAACTTTTTTTATTATTCATTGTTTCACGTGCTCCAAAAGCAGGTCGAAGTAAAAAAAGAACGTTAATGCCTCCCTACTCCAAGCGCAACACCCTTCAATATTTCCGCCTTTAAACGAAACGCTCCATTCAAACACGTTCAAAGAAACTGCAAGATTCTGACGGTTTTCCTTGTAGTTTTCTTCGCCCTAATGTCTTTAGAAGTGCTAATGGCAACTGCCAAACATTTCGCGAAGCCCACTAACGCGGACATCTGTGCATAATCCGTTCTCTTTCTTCCTTTCTCTCTCTCTCTCTCTCTGTTCCTATGAAAAGCACGCAACCAGCATTTACACTCAGCCATGCCGAGAGAGAGAGAGAAAAAGCTTTATTTTTTAAATCAGTCAATAACGTAAGCCATGCCGAGAAAACTTTTTGCAGCTTTCGGCTGGCGTAAAAGCTAAAAATCTGTCTGTAACCCCAACTTCACTGGTGCTCTTGCACGGTCTAAACTTTCTGGCAGGACGGAAAGTTAAATAAAAGGCGTAACGCGTTTGACCAGGGAAAAAAAAAAAAAAAGAAGGATATATTCTCTATAATTTCTACATAAGGTACAGAGCAAGCTTATAGGAAACAAGAAAATAACGAAAATAAAGAAGTTTTGCCTCTATCCAAAGTAGTCTAAATGACATCATGCGGTCTATCATAAACCAATAGGCTAACAAACTGGTTTACCTCGCTGGAAAGTTTTCCTTCCATATGAGCAAGACCGATTGACTTCTTACTTTTGTCTCCATTTGCCCTTTTCCCAGTGCAGGGTAGTAAACCGGATGTTTATTTTTCTGTTTAACCTCCCTGCCTTTCCGCATTACATTTATTTCTCTCTCTCTCTCTCTACGTACAATACATATAGACTAGACTTTACATACAGATCCCCGCTTCGTGATTGTTCAGTTTCATTTTCCCTTTTCCAGTGCGGGGTAGCCAACCGGGCTCAGCCTAATTAACCTTTCTGCCCTTCTCTTGTGACCTCTTCCTCTTCATACTAGGCTACATAGAATAAAAGTGCTATTGGCGTGCCTGCATATCAATTTGGAAACCTCTGAATAAACTGGCTGCCCTTCTCTTATGACGCAGCCGGCACGGTGGGCATCGTCTCCTCGGTCGTGGCTAAGTTCTCCACCGCGGCAGCGTACATGATGATGTACCAGCAATCGGCCGAGCTGTTCCCCACGCCACTACGTTCCTTCTCAGTCGGAGTGAATACCGCTCTGGCCGCGGTATTCACTGCATCGGTTCCCTACGTCGTCTACCTGGTGAGTTTGCTCATTGTAAAACCATAGAGACGCATTTCACTTTCAGGTTATCTAGGCGAAAGTCTTAGACGCCTCATCAAACGTGGAAAGTGACCGTCGGCGTGAGCGTCAATACGAGCGATGCAAAAATCATCACGTGAAAGTGATGTCACCATGACGTCATAGGTCGCCGAAATTTGTGGCGTCACCATGACGTCACATAATGAGGTCATCGCATCACGTCGTCGATCGGTCAGAGGTGGGCCGATCCCGGAAGCCCTACAAAATCACGTGAGGCGCAGAAACCTTCCAATGGCTCCGATCTCGGAGGCGGTAGGAAACCACGCCGCATAAGACACCGCGTGACTTTTTTTCTTAAAGAACCCTCACGAGAGTATTACATAAGGGGTGGGGCTATACTACACTTATAGCGGCGTCATGCGGAGCACCACTGATCGCGATCGAGCCCGATCAGGATCAAATTTCTCATCAGTGATTGGCTCGCTTATGCAGCTTGCGTGAAGGAGCCAATCACGATAGTGAAATTGTATCTGGATCAGGCCCGATCGCGATCAAAAGTGACCGAGTGACACCGATGTTATTCAACACGACAATATTAGTTAAAGGGACCTAAAGGGACAATATTAGTTAAAGGGACCCAGTCTGGGTACGCGCGGCGCGTAGCTCGCTGGATGGTGATCGTGTCTACGAAATTGAACACGCATGCGCGGCGCGAAAACTATCGAAATTTAATATATAAATGCCGCGTGCCCTCCCTCTCTACGGAGGTACGCTTGGACGAAAAAAAGTGTGCTTTCGTAACATGTGCGCGTATGAATAGGGACGCTCATTGGAACGCCTCTCATCCCATCTGCGAGTTCATGTCGTCATCACATGCTGACTACGCTATGCGCGCGCCGTGAACAAAAATAAAAAGAGAAGGAAAAAAAGGGTAGGATGGGCTTGTCACGTGAACATGACGCGGCACCTCGCCTCCGGCACATGTAGCAGTGTAGCAGCTTGCAGACGCTAGCCAAGGCAAAGGGAAAGAACATCCGGAGTGCAATTCTGTACAGTGTCCAATTCCGCCACGTTGTCAAATTCCGCCACTGGTCAACCTTGATTGGCCCAGAGGTCTGCTACGTCCTCTCTGATTGGCTTAAGATGCCGTCGTTACAAATTTTGACAACATGTCGGAATTCGACGGTGTCCAGAATAGCACCACCGCTTTGTCAACGAAAGCTAGCGATCGCACCATTTGTGAATACTCATAAGTTCAGGTCATTCTGATGCAAGATTTGGTCATTATTGTTAGTTGCGGTGCGTTAAACAATAAAATTTAACGAGTTTTGAAACTATCAGTTCATCGTTTGAAAACATTGTTTTCGCTAATTTTTTTTAGAATTATATCGTTTGTTAAAAATGAAATTCCAGTCAAAACCTTCTTTCTTTCTTCGCGCCGAAACCACATCGTCGACACGTCAATGCCCGGCGTAGTAATTTTCAACTATTTTTCTTTTTTTTTTTTCCTTTCTTTCTTCGCATGTCCAGTTCTCTCACTCTCAAACCACATAATACATACATATCGCTATGTTCGTTTTTCATAAAGCCATATGCCGCATATCTTTGATCATAATCGTCATTTTTTTATCATAATCGTCATCACTAATGCTCTACGTAATGCAGGTGAGGTACGGCGCTTGGATCCCCTTTCTTTTTCTCGCTGTGCTGACGACGGCTGGTGGCATCGCGGCGGCCTGGTTACCCGAGACCAAAGGCTACCCTCTCTGCCAGACGGTTGAAGACTCTGAGAAATTTGGCGATGACCAAAAATTCTTCTCATTTAACAGGTGAGGAACCACGCCTAAATTTCCGCCTCGGTGGTAAAGTGGTTACAGTGCTCGGCTGCTGACCTGAAGGTCGTGGTTTCGATCTCGGCTGCGAAGGTCGCATTTCGACGCAGGCGAAATGCTAGAGGCCCGTGTACTGTGCGATGTCAGTGCACGTTAATGAACACCAGATTTTCGAAATTTCCGGAAACCACGGCGTGCCTCATAACCATATATCGTAGTTTTTGCATGTATAACATCAGATATAATTATTAACCACGCCTAAATAAAGAGCAAAGCGCCTCGAAGTTAACTTGTACTATCGCACAAGCATGTTACGACCACGCAGATCACTTGAAGCTTCTTTTGTTACTATTCAGATCAGAAAACGCGGAAAGGTAGGCTCCTCAGTGCTAGCTATTAAAAAATCACGAGATTGTTATTTACTAACAAAAAAAGTAAATGAACTAAAATATTTGAAAGTACCGTACACATAAAAATCCGAGCGTACAAAGAAAGTATTTTCGGGGATCATCGCCAAAAGCACAGTTCACAACATATAGGACGACCACTCGCCACACGAAAGATCCACACAAGTAATCGCCTATGTTGTTACATAAATGCAAGCCGATAATTATATTAACTTAACAAAGCATAGTTGACCGCATGGTTAGCGTCTACTAAAAAGCATCATTGCTTATCGGGGCATAACCAGGAACGAAGCACACTGCTCAATATCTATTCCTGGACAATCAGGCAAGAGAATCCATTTTCGTTCATACTGAAGGCCCTCTATGATAAAATGCACCAGTGATGTATCACTAAGAACTGCGTTTGATTTGCGGTAGAGGTATAAAGGGTATCGTCTACGTATATGCGTATACGATGAATGAGTGCTTCAGACATGCGGGTAATCATTAGATTATGGGATAACTATAGAAGTGTGGCAGCTACACTGTACAGGACGACGGCATTGGCTTCCTTTTGTTAACCTTTTTTCAGTGGTTTTGGGACGTAAGACCCCTACAATTACGATTATTAACCTTTCTTCAGCTTGTGTACTTTCACAGAACTGATTGTATATGTGCACGAGCGACTGCATGAAGTTCGTCGCGTTTCCTTTTGACAAGATCATCGTGCCATCTCCAAGCTAGGGAGGAGTCTACTTTCGTGAAACAAGTTAGGAAAATTTAGGCAAAAATGTGTTACCGCCATAGGCGTGCGCAATGGGAGGGGGGGGGGGGGAAAGGGGGGGGGGGCTTAAGAACGGTGATACTTCACCCCCACCCCCCTTCCTTTAATTGAGAACACTGCGCACGCTCATTGTTACCGCTGCAGTCTACAACCACAAGTGTGTATCAGGGGCGTAGCCAGGGCGGGGGCGTTGAAACCTCTCCCCCTCCGAAATTTTTCGATTTTGCATGTGGATATATACACGCACACATACAAACGCACGCACGAACATACAAAAAGAATGGTTAACCCCCCCCCCCCCCCGGAAAAAATTTCTGGCTACGCCTCTGGTGTGTATCATGGTGTGACGATCAGTGTCACTGATGCATAAAGTAACGACCTTTCTGTATGTCTGTTTCGTGAACAGGATAGAGGAATCTTCGAGGAGGTCAAGGCGTGTCGAAGAAAATGGCGAGAAGAAGACCGTCGAACTACAACCGCTGCAAGCGGAGGCGTGACCGATTCATCCACTGTCTGTGTGCCTTATGCCATTCTCAACGAAAGAAAGCCTCAGTGTTAGCACTTGTGACAGTACGGGAATGTTCTGACGGCGTTTCAACGCAACGGGAAATCATCGCTCAATACCCGTGCCTCAACGCTGAAGTTCAAAGACTCGTGTGCCTTACCGTGCGTTCATAAGCAACGTCGCAGCAAAAGGATATAGCTTGTCCTACAGTACTTTGGGTTGAACCCCCGACGACTGACTAGTCAATGCGTCAAAATAAGTGTCACTCGGCAAACTAACAACCTCCTGAGCAGGGCGGTAGCCAGGGGAGGGGGGAGGGGTTCAACCCCCCCCCCCGAAATTTTTCAGTGTTGCTTGCGTATATATACACGCGCACATACAAACGTACGCACCACGAACATACAAAGTATGGTTGACCCCCCTCCCCCCCCCCCCCGAAAAAAATTTCTGGCTACGCCCCTGCTCCTGAGTATGCTTCTTATTGTTGCACAGACACGCTGTGAAAGTCGATCATTTTAAGGCGATTGCAAAGAAGACGAGAGTTCTGGTGACAAAAAAGTGTTTGTGAGTAGCGCTCGCATGTCTGATTCCTGCATTGTTGTTTAAAAAAAAGGGGGGGGGGGTCTCTCGGGGGTGAATGGTGAGGTGAGCTTTGGAGGGGGGGGGGGTGCAATTACAGTCAGTTCAAGTTAGCACCCTCTCTTACAGGTAGAAACAGAGGCAACTGATTTCTGTTCAATGTAACGTCTCACATGTGCGATCTGGAGGTCTATGTCCTAAACATCAGCCCGTTTGCACACTACTATTCTTATGCTAGCAAGCTTTCTCATTGGCTGCAACAGCGTGACAACGAGGCAATAAATTACCTAATAAGGAACCGCTCATGGCGTGAGAAATTGTTCGAAAGCGAGCATTGTATGGCATGAACCATGATGCAGAAATCTATCCGTCAAAGGCTGCGCTTGCCAGTTCTTACATCTAACCGGAGATTAAATTGCTAAGTTATTGCTTAGGTGCCCCATCTACACGTGCGCTGTGAAACCGTGGTATATATGTGTAATAAATAGCAGCGCTAAACATTTTTAGACTGATAAACTATTCTGAGATGGCTTTCATACATTTGGCAGAGCAAGGTCGGGTAATTTTGGCTGAAACAAAGGCCGGAGCTTTGAATAGCGCATGAACACAACGGAGGTATACGCGCATGTTATGTCCCGAACTTCAAAATGACTACTCACGCTCGTGAAAGTGGCAGAGCATCAAGAACAAGCTGGATGTGGAGGCATGACCCTATTGGAGGGCCATTGGTTTCTACAGGACAAATAAATGTCATTTCTCTCTCTCTCTCTTTCTCTTTCTCCTTTTTTTCGCGAAGTACTTTATCGCAATTGCGTTTGGGCAAGGTCGCTATATGGCATCACCCTCACGCGTCATCTAAATCCTTACACCGCAATTACACTGCAAAAGAAGATCGAACCTACAACAAGAAGGTCCCACACTTACTCATCTACAGGTCATTACTGCCACTACAGCACAACACCCGTTGGACGCCACTATAATTCGTCGATTACTAAATGTAGCACATACCCGTCGTCAGCTTTCATGTCCACCTAGGTGGCCGACATAAGAACATAAGAAGATATAACATAGAGGGAATTGAACATGCTCTAAAGAACGGGCGCAGCCTGAAAGCGGTGAAGAGAAAACTGGGCAGAAGTAAAAACCGGATGTACGCAATAAGAGACAAGGATGACAAATTGACTAACAATATGGATAGGATAGTTAAAGTAGCCGAGGAGTTTTACAGAGATCTGTACAGTAGCCGGGACAACCTGGACGACAATGTAAGAAGTAGTAGTAAACCAGAGGAAGTGGACATCCCACCAGTAATGATATGGGAAGTAAAGAAAGCCTTAGAGGGAATGAAAATAGGCAAAGCCGCTGGTGAGGATCAGGTAACATTTGAAAGACGGCAGACAGATTTTGTTAGGAAAACTGGCCACCCTGTATACGAAATGTCTCTTAACGGTGAGGGTACCAGAATCTTGGAAGAATGCTAATATCATCTTAATCCATAAGAAAAGGGGACGTCAAGGACTTGAAAAATTACAGGCTGATCAGCTTAGTGTGCGTTGTCTACAGGCTGTTCGCAAAGATAATAGCTAATAGAATTAAGACAATATTAAAATTCAGTCAACCAATAGGCCAAGCAGGATTTCGCACAGGCGCCTCGACAATAGACCACATTCACACTATCAATCAGGCGATAAAGAAATGCGCGGAATGTAACCATTCCCTATATATAGCCTTCATAGATTACGAGAAGGCATTTGATTCGGTCGAGATATCAGCAGTAATGCAAGCACTGCGGAATCAGGGCGTCAAGGAACCATTTAAAAACATACTGGAAGAAATCTACAGCGGCTCCACAACCACGATAGTCCTCCATAAAGAAAGTGACAAAATCTCAATAAAGAAGGGTGTAAGGCAGGGAGGCACAATCTCCCCAATGATATTCACCGCGTGCTTACAGGAGGTTTTCAGGGCACTAGATTGGGAAGAGTTAGGGGTACGAGTTAATGGAGAATACCTTAGTACCCTGCGATTAACTGATGGCATTGCATTGATGAGTAACTCAGAGGACGAATTGCAACTCATGATTACTGAATTGGACAAGGAAAGCAGAACGGTAGGTCTGAAAATTAATATGCAGAAAACTAAGATATTTGTGCAACAGTTCACAGAGCGCGAGCGAAGCTGCGCGTCGACGGTCGTGACATCAAGCATGCCGGAAGCAGAAGCAAGAGACGTGGGCAGCCGGTGCACGCTTTCCTGTCCTGCTACTTCCCTTTGCGAACCGCTCCTTTACATCCCACTCTCCCCCTTCCACAAAGGCGCTGAGACGTGCCCCAACCCGGAAGCATATTTCGCTGCCGGTGCCGTTCTCACTGATTCTAGGGACCGTAGTATTGGTTCGTACGGTTTGAGCGGAGCGGCTTGAAGGACAGGGCGACGGCTGGCGATGTATGCAAGGAAGACGGCTGGCCCGACCGTTTCCGGCGAGTTAAACGTCGCGTTTTCTAGTTCATGGCGCGGCCCCTAGACGTGGCAGTTTGAGAAAAATACATTAAATCCACTATTTCGCGCCTGTTTCTGTCTGAAAACCAGGTTGCGTCAACCAATTTCAGCACCCAAGTTTTCAAGTGGGCTGAAAATCTCGGCTGCAAAAGTTTCGTTCAGTATCCCTTTAATGGCGGCTTTATGTGACATTAAACTTTCAAGGAATGCCGCGACAATGCTTGGCAAGCCGAACAACTTCTACGCGGGCAAACATGTCGTTGCATAGCGCCAAACAGCTGCCAATTCGGCCAACGCGGATGTATTACTCGCAGCTGCGTACAACGCGGCCTACTTTGAAAGGGCGAATGCATCGTCTGAGGCGATGACGACAATAGGAAATAATGGAAGGGAAACAAAAACACAGCGAACATAACCCGCAACACCGCACGCCAGCCGCACCTCTCTCTCTCTCTCTCAGATCTACACGCCGCGTTTGGCACAAACATCGAGCACAAGGTTTCCTCCGCGTCCCTCGCCTTCTCTCTACTTCTCGTTCTCTGCGTAGGCCTCGCTAGGCCTTGAAGCCTGGCTGCTCGCACCGATAGCTGCGGCAAGCACACGCAAGCGCAGGGACCCTGTTAAGCTCGCCTCCACTTACATGTTTTGATAATCACTAGCAACCATACGAAGCAGGCGTGTCCATCATCCCGTTACTCTTCATCTTCACAGGAAAGAGAAAGAGAGGGGCACGCCCCTGCGCGTTAACAGGAGTGTCATCGTCTTGGCGCTGAGCCGTGCTCCTGCAATACAGCGCCGCTTTATGCCTCAAGAACAACTTTTCTGTCGTTTCGGAGTCAAGCAAAAGAAACCATGGAGTTCGAAGACGTGATCGAGGAGCTCGGAGGATTCGGCAAGTTCCAGAAGTTCCTTCTTTGGGGCTTCCTGCTTCCTTCGGAGATATTGTTTTCGCTTATCTCGATGAACATGATATTTCTTCTGTCCGAGCCCCACCATGAATGCGCGGTACCGCAACTGGACGCACTGGGACTGAATGAATCCCGCGCCCGGGAGATTCGCAAACTGCTTGTCAGCGACGACGAGTGCCAGGTGTTGCCGATGCGACCTATGAACTCAACGCGCTTTTCTGGCGAATCCGACGCGACGTCGTGGAACGCGTCGTGGTTCGTGAACGAAAGTGCGACCAGGCTACCCTGCGAGTCGTTTCGCTACGACGACCAATACTACGACGAGACCGTGCCTACAAAGGTAAGAGTGCGGTCATTCTACGCCCGCGTGAATGTAAAGTTTGCTTCTCCGTCATGACCTTGAGTAGCGGTTTCCAGGCTGTTCTGGCCACATTGCTTACATACACGATGCTGAAAACCGCTTTTACATGGACTTGACAGTTTTTCGACAAGGTGAAGGTGGTTCAGGGATCATCTTACCATCTCTATCTACGCCTTCCTCCAAGTCACCCCGTATGTTCTCCTGTATTAGGATTTCCTGTTGATCTATTCGGCGAAACGTAGCTACAAAATGAGGGTGCGTAAATTGGAACATAAACGAAGTAGACGAGACGAGGCGTTTCGTTCAGCTGTTTATGCTCTCATATGCGCCCTAACCTTAAAGATATCCTCGCTGCTTCACTGTATGAGGCAATTAACACGATAAAGTCTAGTTAAAGTATGTTTCAATTATCTCTCTCTCTCTCTCTCTTTCTTTCTATCTCTTTTCGTTGCAATTATTTTATTAACTTCAGAAAATCGTCGTCAGTGCGTATGCATGCCCGTCACATTCGTTTAGTTGTCACAACAATTTATTTCCAGCATGTCCGATGCCTCTTGCTCAAGTTGTTTATCATGCTTAGAAATGTAACACCTGCTCTGAAGTTGGATGAAGCAGTTTCACCATCTGCGATTGCCATGACAGTGATAGAAAATCATTTTTAACGAGGAAGTGGTATATTCAAAATTCAACTCGACTTCAATATTCAACTTCAATATTCGTGTGGCTTAAGCTCCTGAGGGTTCAAATATACACCTCATCACATCCTTTCCTATGTGGCACGGGCTCTCATTCACTTTCATAACGTTTCAAGTTTCTACTGTTTCACATACGTAATGCAAATATGTTCATAACATAACTTCTCCAATAATGTTCGGGAAAAAAGTAATACGTACATCCAGGCATTTTCATAATCCTAGCACGAAACACCATATTAGGTAATTAGAAATCACGCTTTCACTTCTTCGCCTTTGCGACAAGCATCCGTGTCTTGTGTGATGTTCGAGTTGTGTTCGTTTCAAACATCGACCAATAATTGTGAAGTGACCATTTGTACATGCACCTTGTGTCCACATAAATGTATTACGATGCCTTCTTTTACTGCTGATAGGTACTTCTCAATTTCTATAGCGTCATTACCAATGTTTGTTTTCCTCCCACACTCAATGCTCCGGCAGAAGCGTGTAATATATCTATAGATGTAAACAGCAAAATTCCCGTGCCGTCATCCAGCCATACTCTAACCTTAAATAACTCTATTCCCTTTCCAAATCATGCAGTGGGATTTGGTGTGTTCTCGCGGTCAGCTAATCAGCCTGTTGTACTCCATAACGACAGTAGGAAGCATCATTGGAACTCTCATCATTGGTGCACTGGCTGACAAGTGAGTACTGCATAGTACTGTGCTCAACTTTTTTCCCGTTTAAGATCACTCTGGGCTGCCGACGTACACGGTGCCATGGACTGTTCACCACCCAAATCTTCCTTCCTTCCGTAATGTTATTCCTACAAACGAAATAAGAAGTCTTACGCATACGCCTAAGACGAGTGGAAGGCGAAAGCCATCCCCTTCTTTTTCTCTGTCATCTTTTTCTTCTCACTCAATTGTACCAATCCTACCTAATCTCCCTCGAATGCTTTCTGCAACTAACGTGGTTTTGCACAGCCTCCGGGATATTAGGCACTGCTAGCTTTCTGCACCTCACGCTGTTCTGCACTCCCTCCGAGATCGGCCCACCTTCTACAAAGCGGCGATGTCGTTCGATGACATCATCACGGGACGTCATGTCATGACGCCATCATTTGTGATGAAAACGTGTGGTTCTTAAGGTATGTATGGTTGGGAGCGCGGACGGTCCCCCCAATCGACGAGGCTACTTGAAGGTTTTGAAACGACACTTATGAAAACATGGAAGACACGCAAGGACACAAGAGTAAACAAAGCAAACACATAAACAGAAAAAAAATTAAATAACCAGTAGTCTCTGAGGAGGGTCCTTAGGAAAGTCAGTCTCGGCCGACAGAGGCTCAGCCGTCGGGGAGTCGAACGCGCTGGGCCAAGCGAGGTGACGAGTGACGTGCGACGGCTTCGAAGGGGTTGGCGCTGGCTTGCAAAGGCTGACGAAGAACGTGGAGCTTTGCGGAAGCGAAACGTTGGAGGCAGAGGACCTCAGCGGCCACGTGAAGCCCGTAGCCCAACTCGTGAACCGTGTCCCAGAGCGTCGACACTCGGGCCCGGTCACCCGACTGCGTCGAACGCCCAACACCGTCTGCCCGTTCCCTCTTCTTTTTCTTCTTCGCCCGCACGCGACTCTTAAAGTCGCCACGTTCGCGCATCATTGCACGCGCCCCAGCGTCTTCATCATCGTATTCTAGCACACACATCACACTTGGGCACTACCCCCCTTTCGGGCGCACATCACATTATTACATCACGTCTGATCATGTGATATTTCTTGAAAACATTCGTGCTGACGCCGACGATGTCAACTCATAACGTCCCAATAAGGATGTCATCGGATGACGTCATGTGATGACGTCATGACAACATCACATATTTCGAAGACTTGTGACACCATGATGACAGCACAAAATGATGTCATTAGTGATTCATGTCATGTGGGTTCTTGTACCACCTCATTCGCCTGCCGTGTTTCGCTCAAGTGGCCGCGCAACGAGACACTTAAGGCTTTCGCCGTCATAACTCAACATTGCGGTGCGCTTTATATTGCAGGTATGGCCGTAAGCCACTGTTCTTCACCCTCGTGTCGTTGGCAGTATTCTCGGGCTTTGGCACCGTACTGTCCTACAACTATGCCATGCTCGTCGCCATGCGCTTCATCAACGCCTTGTTGGACCCACAGATGGACCAGCTGCCCTACCTCATCAGTGAGTCTCATACGGTGCGTCCGGCTTTTGCTTCGCGCTTAATGTGGCACTGTGACTTGATGCTACTGAGTCTCAGCGGCCAAAGTAACTTAAACACTTTCCGGAACTGCTAGATGCAAGAGTCTTTTCAACAAGAAACCCGAAAGTTTGCTCGGCCTGCTGAAACTTGCTTCGAATACAGCCATGCATACAAGAAAACAAAGATCTAGGGCTTTCCTTTCCTCTATTAATGAAGGTAAAGAGGGAATGAATAATCTAATGAAGAAAAAGATACGACATTGGTACGACATATCTCAAGTGTTTTCATAATTCTGCGCTAAACACTTCAGACAAAAAGACGGGCCTTTAAAATGAACTCTCATTCGCTACTATGTGCTGGGCAGATGAACATAAAAAAAATGAGATGGGGTGAAATAATTGTAACAAGCAACTTTTCAACAACAATTCCTTATTTAATACATCACAATACAGACTCTGATTTACGGTGAACTCACAGATTATAATTTGCTTCCATGTGTTGACAACAATTTGCGGCTTTACGTGTCAGAACTACGATATGATCATGAGGCGCGCCGTAGTAGAATGGAGGGCTACGGAAATGTATACCATCTGTTGTTCTTTAACGCGCAATGACATTGAACAGTACAGAGGCGTCTAGCATCTCGCCCCCCATAAAAATGCGACCGCCGCGGTCGGAATCGAACCCGCAACCTTCGGGTTAGCAGCCGAGCACCGTAACCAGTGTTGCCACCGCGGCGGACGTTTCGATGTGTTTATTTCTGCAATCTGTTTACAATATTAAAGGGAGTCGTCCTTTGCACATTAGAGTAAGTGCGTCGACAATTGACTGCAACAAGAAGCAAGACGCTATTGTTGGCCACAATGCAAGAGCACTACGAGAGGTCGGCGGAATCTGCATGCTGAACCAATGTTTCCCAGCACAAACTACAACAGCCGCGCTGCACAACGTCGCTGTACATAATGCTTTGTTTAATCGGGATTCAATTTATTGTCATGTCCGAGTGCAGTGTTCGAGCTGGTGGGTGCCAAGCAGCGCACGCTGCTGTTGGGCGTGACTTCCATGGGCTGGACGCTGGGCATGTGCCTGCTGCCGCTGGTTGCATACCTGAGCCGTACGTGGGTACTGCTGGCAACAGTGTGCGCATCGTGTGCGGTGCCTATCTTCTGTTACATCTGGTGAGTGACCACACACTGAGAGAGCTTTAACAGATCGGGAGCCCGTTGGGGAGCCCAAATGTCAGCTCAAATTACAGGTAGCACGCGAAACGGGCTGTTGGCTTGGTTCCGCAATATTGCAGGGAGGCTGTTCCTGACGTCAGCTTATGGGGACCGGAAGGCGCGCAACCAATCGAGCCGTTCTTTGTAAATGCAATCGGTAACCAGCTTTCTAACTAACCCCCAACTATGCATTAAAGTAATAAGACATGTCATAACTAACACATACGCAAGGAAAGACAAGATTAAATAACCAACCGACGAAACAAAACTCAGAAGCAAAACCATAAACCATGAACTCAACGTGAAAGCCATAATCGTTTCTGCCAGCTCCCATTGGTTTCTAAACGTGTGATAGTCGGCTCTGCTGTAAAGTCTGACTCATGGGCGCGCGTAGCCAGAAAATTTTTTCGAGGCGGGGGGGGGGGGGGGGGGGGGAGGGGGTTGCCACCTTTTATGTGTATTCGTGCGTGCTTCTGTATGCGTACATGTATATGAAAGGGAAATTAGACAACCACCCGTTTGTAACGCTAAGCCACAACGCAGTGCCACAGAATTAATTTGCAGTGCGTGTATATATACACATGGGAAATTGAAAAATTTCAGAGGAGTTTGAACACCTCAACCCACCCTCCCCCCTCGGCTAGGCCACTGGTCTGGCGTTCTAGCGTCAAATGTGCCTGTCTGGTGTCACCTTTTTGACTTCCGGCCTGCTACGGCTCCCTCATAACATCCCTCTTGTCGCACACACAACTGCACGCGCTGTCCGGCCAAAGCAGCCTCGCCTGTCTTTCACCTTCCGTCGTTGACGGACCCCTGCATGTTCTTTGTAGCGTCGTCCCTGAATCTCCGAGGTGGCTTTTGTCACGGGACCGGCTCCCTGAGGCTTCCGCTGTTCTACGCCGCATCGCTCTTCGAAACGGTGTCGAGCCCCCTATCGACCTTGACCTCAAGCTCAAGGTGAGTTGCTACTTGTTTTCCGTTCACCCTTAAGTGGTAGCCAACGGTACGGCCGCTTTATTCGAATTTCTTTTCTATTCATGTATGCTTAGCGAGAGCAATACTGCGACCTTTCGTTAATTTCACGATCGTTTCGCACTTCTAACAAGTTTTATTAATGCGAGAGTCTTGCACGTCTCACGCGAACATGGCCTTAAAAGAATAGCTGCCGGGAGCGGTGCGAGAGAAATCAAGCAAAAAAATCAAGCGACCGCGCGTGCTGCACGTTCATTTTAATTGTGACTCGATTCACTGACTGGGCCAATTTTATAAATGGCCTCGACTTTGCTGAATTTAAGAATGCACTCAGAGATACTACTATTACATTACAAAAATATTACGTGAGTGGGAGGCTATTTCATCGTCCACACATCAAACTCAACAGGGAACAAGCAGTGGCACTCAGGGAATTACAAACACGTTCATATTACTCGCCTGTGCAATGCAAGGAATGCCATAACGTTCAAGATATGAATACTCTATGTAAAGCATGCAAGGTAGATGATTGTACATTAAAATATTTGCTCTAGGAGTGCGGGTCGCTTGGCCCTGACATTACCCGTGACAAGTTCTCAAGCATGAGTGGGTCGCAATACCACAAGCAGCAAGTCCTAGCTGTCCAGTGCGCCCATATGATAGGGCCAGGAGACTTGACCTCCCGGTTCCAGCATGAGAGTCTGATCATTATACCTATATGATTAGGTAGCGCACTTTGGACGGCGACAAAAGGAACAGGAAGAGTGTCGTGTCCTTCCTGTTCCTTTTGTCCTCGTCCAAAGTGCGCTACCTAACCATATAGGCATAATGATCAGTCACCAACTAGCCCAGCTCTCAACCTTATTGAACCAACATAGGAGTAGTTGAACGAGCTCTCCAGCCCTGTACAGGACATTCAGTAAAGTTTATTACTCCTCGATGCATGTGAGCTGCGTGTGAGCTGCTTAGGAAGTTATGAAAGCGCCGTTCGCTTGATATAAAGGGCACTGTAAAAAAGCCATTCCAGCTGGTTGAGCGAGTAAGCGCGACTTGACGAGGACGTATAAATAAAACACACAAGAACACAACGCTACCTTCAAGTGAGATTTTTTTTTTCGCACAAACCGATAAATATATACCGGATGCTGAAAGCAGCTCTGTGTCCGTGTCTCACTTCTTTCTACGTCCTTGTCAAGTCGCGCTCACTCACTCTATCATGGATGCTAACCAACGAGTCCGCCAACGTGTATAAGCCATACCGGATTGTTTTCGTCTTTGAGTTTTCCTATGTGAAAACGTAAGAAATCCTATGAGCTCTTTTCTTTCAGGAAGTTCAGCAAAGCACGAATGCGGAAGAGGAATCCGAGGAATCGGGCTCCATGCTAGACTTGGTCAGGAAGCCGAGGATACGAAAGAACTTGCTGATACTCACGCTGATATGGTAAGTATTCTCAACCCCACGTCAGTGAGAATCTCGGCCCAGGCAAGCGTTTCATAACGACACTCCATTCACACAAAGTATACCTTGAAAAAACTGTATTGTCTACCAACAGGGTAACATGGTTAATTAGCAGCTGCGGCTGCTTAGCAGCCATAGGATTTCCATTACTAAGCATAACATCGCGCGTTCGGTTTCCGTAGCCTTTACGGCCACGTTTAAATGGGGTGAAATGCAATAAACCTCGCGTACTGATATTTAGGTACACATTACAAGGGGCCCCCGGTGGCAGGAGCTAACAATGTAATAGAACGTTCACATTGCTGCAAGGAATGCATTATCATGTTATTATCATGTATACATTATGATGTTATTTCTGTAACTTGTTTCAGTTTGCTATGTCTTTTTTTCTTTACTTGTTCATATTATTTTTTTTTTCGCTGCAGTATTTGCATAAATAGGGTAGCGGAGTGATATAAGCATCAACCTCTCTACAGCAAGCCAGTTAAAACAGATCAGAACAGAACAGCCCCTGGTGACAAAATTGATCCCAAGTTTATCACTACAGCGCACCTTATAATGACACCTGTATTTTGGGGCGATTAAATGGCGAAATTCAGTTATAGCTTTTTTTCTGGTGTTGTTGACACCAACTACTCACGAACAATGGTCTTCATATAAACAAAGTATTGTCGCAAAAAAACTAGACATAAAAAAATGAGGGAGCGCAGAAGGGCTTTTTTTTTTTACTTCGTTTCAAGCATGTGCCAACCAGCCCAAAATCGCATTCTGCTTCATATAAACAGCTATTCACGTCGCTCACTATATGGCGCGCCTCATAATTCCATCGTCGTTCTGGTGGATATGTAAAGCCTCTGAAGTTTATTAAATTCTCTCAACGCGGCAATATGCAAGTCAATACGCAATGAGACCTCAACAACACGCAATCGCTGCTGTAAGAATAGCGCTTGGCCTGTCGCCCTGGCTTCCAGACAAGAAAAGAGCTCAAAACCAACGACAAACGCACGGTGTCACATGTTTCAGGCATACGTGGCGTCTTCGATGGCGTCATTCTGGAGGGTCGCGCGACTTATCGTGCCGCAGCCCACTCGATGATACCGAGGCGAGGTGTTTTGCATACGCGTCGCCTCGCATTATTTTGCATTGTTCCACGAAAATAGCGGCCTCACGCTTTGCTTAGCGCCACCAAAGCAGTACGGCGCCCCGTGACAGGGTGAATGCGAGATAAGCCTATCTATATGTTACTACATGAATGTGCATCCAAACAAAACAGAGAGAAGAAACAGAAGGGCTGAAGACACGGTGGTTAATAAAAGAAATTAAGACAGTTTCGCACTAGGGGTGCCAAGCCTGAAGGAAGTGCGGAGCTAGGCAGCGTTCTTTGTTTCTCTTCGGCTTTCTCTTTCTTTCCTCCTCTTTCTTTTTCTATTTTTCCGTTTTCTTCTGTCTTCTTTTCTGCCTTTATTTCTATATTTCTTCCTCTCTCTGTATCTATTTCTTTCTCTTTCTTGCTTTTACTATATTTCTTGCTATTTTTTTCTTTCTTTCTCTCTTTTTCTATTTCTTGCTTGCTTCCTTTTTTTTCTATTTTTACGCGTGGTTGTGGCGGACACCTACCACATGGTGTGGGCCTGTCAAAACAACTCAGCCCTTACTCCTCACCCGAACCCTACCCGAGACGACTGGGAGGCGGCCCTGCTCGGCTGCTCAGACCTTCAGGCCCAACAAGCCTTGGTACAGAGAGCCAGGGCGGCGGCTTCAACCAATGGGGTCCCGGAATAGAGACTCCACCTAGTCTATAGGAAACTCTAAAGAGGTCCCACGCCTCTCCTTGTAAATAAATGCTTTTCACCACCACCACCTCGCCAGGCCCTTAAAGTGCTCCGCACTTATGATCATCAAGGCACTCGAACAACAAGAGAAAGAAGACTGCTCCTTGGCGCAAGCGCGCGCTCAATATGCTTCAGATGGCTATGCTATACGTGCTTTTGCCTCCGTTACGCCAAGCGATGACAGCATGCGACAGCCCGGGCCCCTCAAGTGCTCCGCACTTACAAAGCTTCCGGTTGGCTACCCTACGCTGGCGGATTGGGGAAGGGAAATGGAAAGACGAGAGAGAGAGAGGATGGAAGGGAGAACAAGATACAGTTGAAATTCGATTTAACGAAGTGATCGGGTCACTCCAATTATTTCGTTAAATCGGGAACTTCGTAATATAGAGGAAGGAATGTTTCTGTCCTTCTAAATCAAGAATTATAACGTAGCGTCACCCGAAAGCTACCGCGGCATTTTATTTGCCACCAGCACACGCCTGCGCGTGTGAAAAGTCGGCGAGGGCGGCCCGAGCATGAATTCCTCCCATGTCCGGGCCGATGCTGGCGAGTTAGGCGGTCACGTTAAGCTATGACAAGCTGCCGGCATTCTAAGACAGAGAGAACGAACGCAGTTAATGTCCAAGCAGGCAATGCAAGAAAGTCCTAAGGAGACGATCAGTGCCATCTGTCGCATATGAACCATCAAATAACGAAAGCAATCATCGCGTTCCTGTGGGAGTATTTGCAGGGACAACAAACCACTACCGCCCAGCGTCACCTACATTTGATACATGTAAAAGCGCTAGGGACTGCTGCGTGCCGCTTTGCCAAAATGTAACAAGTGTCGTGACTAGCGTGGATAGACGTTGTAATGCGGTATCGTTACAGCGCACGTCCGAAGAAAAGCAGTCTGTGTAAAAACTGGGAAGAAATCACGGCATTCCTGCTCATTTGTTTCCGGAAAATTTTCAATAAATCAAGTTCAGTAACGTGAAAGCTTCGTTAATTCTAGTTGGTGCGAACATTGAACGCTATGGGTAGCTGCCGGGGAATGAAAATTTCTTCTTTAGATCGGGAAACTACAGTTTTAACTGTAGCAGTTCAATGAAATGTGGGGGCTGGAAGTGATGAAAAAATAATTGAACAGGGAATGTCGCTGGAGCCAGCGATTCGACGGGTGGACTTGTCTTAGTCCGGGCAGCTTCAGCCTTCCCCAGTAGCGTGCTTGTGCACGTGTTGTTTAACGTGCACTGAAATCGCACAGTACTCGGGCCTCTATACACTATGTTACGTAATGCATATGGGCGCCTCCATCATGGGCTGTTAAACGAATGTTTTCTTATTTTTGTATCCCTGACGCGAACTGATAAAGTCAGGAAACGCCGGTAATGCACCAACCCAACAGTTTTCATGTGTATACGCCCACCGTAACACTGCTCGCTTAGTTGTTCAAGATAAAACACGGTAAGGTTAACAGCCCAGCATGCCGGCACCGAAACCCGTCCGTAAAATAGTCTATAGCATTTCGCCTCCATCGAAATGCGATCGCCGTGGCCGGGATCGAACCCTCGACCTTCGAGTCAGCAGCCGAGCGCTGTAACCGCTACACCACCGCGCAATGTTAACAACACGTACAAAGGTACGAGTCGAGATTGAGTGACGTGATTTTTCGTGTCTGCCTGTACCGCAGGTCTGCAAACGGTTGTGCGTACGGTGGCCTGCACATCAACGTGACGCACTTGAGCGGCAACGAGTTCCTCAACTTCCTCTACCTGGCCCTGGTAGAGTTTCCCGCAAACGCGATTGGCTGGTGGAGCATGGACCGCTACGGGAGGCGCTGGACAAACGTCTTCTTCATGCTTCTCACGGCTACCGCTTGCTGGGCACCCGTCATCTCACCCATGTGTGAGTTTGTTGGTCTAATTAATTAACTTTTCGACAAATCGCGATGGAGAGAAGCAACGCAATACAAAGTACGATAAAATAAAGTCGTACTTTAGGGCATGAGCATGGCTCCGGCAAACAATGCGCACTCTGATGGTCCGGGCGCGGTGGCGCGCCTGCTCGATGCAAAGGGCGCGTTTCCTTACGCCGGCGTTTTGTTCAGTTATGCAAGGTCGGGTACAAAGGAGTTAGCTGCTAGCCTTACTTCGTATAGCATTCCATATTTTTGCTCTCGCAATAATTGCATCGCCCTTGTGGCGAAACTGTCTCTTTTTTTAACAAAATTATGTCGGTTGTCATGTGTAGATTGAAAGATGAACGCCTCTTCTATGTGCTCTACCTATGATTAATATCCACTGGCTGCCCTCTTCGTGACGCAGCCGGCACGGTGGGCATCGTTGCCTCAGTCATGGCCAAGTTCTCCACTACGGCGGCGTACATGATGATGTACCAGCAGTCGGACGAGCTCTTCCCTACGCCCCTACGTTCCTTCTCCGTGGGAGTGCTCACCGCTCTGACCGCAGTGTTCACTGCGGGGGTTCCCTACGTCGTCTACATGGTGTGTCTCACAAAAGTACACCAAATAATAACACATCTCCGTCACAATATTTCCTCAAAAACTCCGCATGAGAGTCTGGCGTAATGGGTTTCGGAATTGCAGTACCTATTCAAGAGCCCCTCACTAGATCTGGGCGCTGCAAACTAAAGACATTAATGTAAGTTGTAGTGCAATTATCGATACAATTTAATGAGTTCCAAGAATATTACCACATCGTTCAAAAACATTATTTTCACTAACTTCAAGTCAATACGTTGATTTCGGAAAAAAGAAAAAGATCAGTGAATTTTTTTTTCCTTCTCTGTACTAAAACCCCATCGTCATCGCGTCATTATGACTTCACAGTTGTAGAAACCTAAGCGTCAAACGTCATTGCGCCGTTACCACTGTGAAGTATATTTTCGCGTTCTCTCTACCTTTCTTACGCTGTACATAATGCAGGGCAGATACGGCTCATGGATTCCATTTCTCTTCCTCGCCGTGTTGACAACGACTGCTGGCATCGCGGCAGCGTGGCTACCCGAGACGAAGGACTACCCTCTCTGCCAGACGGTTGAAGACGCTGATAAGTTCGGCCGCGACCAAAAATTCTTCTCATTTAACAGGTGAGGAAAACGTCAAAATTGTAGCCAAGGTTCAGCTAACGTGTACTATCGCGCAAGCTTATTAGAACCATGCAATTTCTTGTCTTATTTTCTTGGCTTAACCCAGCTTTTCTTATTATTAAATTGCTGGGAAAACATTATAAGATAGGCTGTTTCAGAGCCGGCTGTTCTAAAATTATTGATTGGTTACTCAGAAAAAGAAAGAAAGAAAGAAAGAAAGAAAGAAAGAAAGAAAGAAAGAAAGAAAGAAAGAAAGAAAGAAAGAAAGAAAGAAAGAAAGAAAGAAAGAAAGAAAGAAAGAAAGAAAGAAAGAAAGAAAGAAAGAAAGAAAGAAAGAAAGAAAGAAAGAAAGAAAGAAAGAAAGAAAGAAAGAAAATTCGGCAGATCCCACCTGCCGTGGGAATCGACGTGATGCGAAGCATGCGCAGGATGGTGACTGTGGCGTAACTTTTCACATTGAGCGAAACGTTACGGAATGACGCTAGAGAAATGTGGAAGTGGTATACGCATACTCATATGTTCAAGAGTAGCATATGTATTATATAACGCGTTGTTTACAGTTGCGTAACGATGCCAACAGCAACATGGGTGTTACCAACACCAGGCGCGGTAAGCTTATATTCTTCAATACTGGATAGCACGAATCCGAACAGGGCAAAGAAAGAACACAGATGCACAGGACAGGCGTTACTCTCAACCAAGCTTCATTCAGGATAGTTTCCCTAGATATATACATAGCCGAGTGCCACGCGCAGGCGCACTGCACGTACGTTACAGTCACAGTTACAGTTGCTATGCTTATACTTTTCCGTTATGACGGAGAACGCACGCACGTTTCACGAACCCGTGTGTATGTGTAAAGGGGTTCTTGACAGTTCTTGAACAAGGTCACCATCACAGTGATCAGTGAGCACCAGCAGCTGGACCGGACTTGTTAATCGGATCCGTTCGTGATCGCGGCTATGAGGAATCTAAGTGTAGTGAAGTGCGAGATATTGTGAAGCTGGTGGAAATCCTGGATGCCTCTTACGATGAAATGATCTATGATGCCTTCTGTCGTGGACGTGGCAGCGAGGTCTTTTGATGCCCTGTCCCCATCCAGGCCGTCTTTCGCACAGTATAAGCACCAATCATTGTTGGGTCTTGATAAATCAATGTTGAAGTCACCGGTAATGATGAGAGGCCTAGTTCTCTCAGCAGATTTATTGTAGAAAGCATTGGCCCAGGTTTTTGCGTAATCCACGTGGTCCACGTTGCGGACCACTTGGACGAGTGGATGGTAGTTGAGCGTCTTCCACGGGTGTTCTGTCTTCAGCTTCCTCACTTTCCTTGCGTCCGCCGCGGTGGTGTAGCGGTTACGGTGCTCGGCTGCTGACACGAAGGTCGCAGGTTCGATCCCGGTCTCGGCGGTCGCATTTCGATGGAGGCAAAATGCTAGATGATTGTGTACTGTGCGATCTCGGTACACGTTAAAGAACACCCAATGGTCAAAATTTCCGGAGCCCTTCGCTATGGCGTCTCTCATAATCATATCGTAGTTCTGGGACATAAAAGCCCAACAATTATTAATATTATCACTTTCCTTGCGTGTCAATGTGTGTGTTCATAGTTACTGTGTTGGTCGAGACTTTGTATCACCTGTGGCACATACCCGCATAACATGAACGCTGGTGTACGGGTATGTGCCACACGTGACTGAGAGAAAGGGTTTCATGACGTATGCGACAGGTATTTTGCGTTATTCATGTCATGACCAGTGAATTGTGTTCGTCATACACTAATCCCCTGCTACGCCAATCTTGGCATATTACAAGTTATGGAGACGACCAGGAGAGCGCCGAGACGTAGGCGGCTAGATAGATAGATAGATAGATAGATAGATAGATAGATAGATAGATAGATAGATAGATAGATAGATAGATACGTAGATAGAAACGGCCAAAGTGCCTGAGGTTCGCTAAGAAATGCTTCGCATTTAAAAGAAAGAAAGAAAGAAAGAAAATAGGGAAACGACATACACACGCGATCACAACTGTGCGACGGCCATCTTAGCAGGCTCTAGCACCAGAAGCACAGTCCAGGCCGTATATAACAATCCTCGATCACACAAAATAACGAGTCCAGACAAGTAATTGGTAAGTGAAAAAAAAACACCTTAGCTCGACATAAACAAAGTATTTATTCAGTAAAACTAAGCTCTTTCCTTTCGAGTTATTACCCAACCGGAAGGACACCTGTCGAATGTCCATCAGTTTAGGTAATTCTGCCAGAAGGCTGGACGAATTTCGGAGGGGGTCTCCCTGCCCCCCCTTTGCCTACGTGCATGGGATGAAAACAGAGAGATGATAATTTTTGCAATAACATATCATGAGGATCAGTATCGAAAGCCTTTTTGAAATCCAAAAAAATGCAGTCTACTTGAAATCCAGAATCATAGGAGTAAAAAAGACCATGGCAAAATTCAAGTAATTGCGTTGCGCAGGACAAGCTAGCCCTGAATCCATGTTGAGCATATGGAAAAGAAGAAACTATTGTTTTGGAGGTGTTTCACCACACCACTGTAAATGATGTGTTCTAATGTTTTGCAACATACCGAAGGTAGCGTGATCGGTCTATAATTCTCTACAGAATGTTTGGGACCACCTTTATGAATGGAAACAACAACTGCTGCTTTCCATTGCATTGGAATTGAACTACTGTGCAGTGGCTTTTTGTACAAAACAACTAAGAAATTAGCAATTTCCTGAGGGCATGCCTTGATTACCTTGGTTGGTATGCCAAGAGGGCCTCCAGCTGAGTTGTCTTTAGGTTAGTAAGCAGCTTAAGCACACCATTATACGTGACAGTAACCATGGGCATATTCCCGTAGGGTAAATCTGGCGTTTCAGGAAGTAGACTAGAGCACCTGTTAGAAAACACGGATTTAAAAATAGGAATGAAAAGAGCAAGCCTTCTCGTAATCATCAAACACTGCTTGTCCGTCGACTGATAGATTTGGTATCGCGTTCACCCTCTTTGCTGTTAACCTTAATAAATTTCCAGAATTCTTTGGGATAATCTTTTAGCCTTACATCGAGCGAATAAATGTATTTCTGTCTTTTTTTTAGTTCATTGGCACGTTTTATTTTGTAGCCAGTGTATACGCACTTCTTCATAAACAGTCGCTTTGCGATTTTTTTAATATTTAGCACAGAGGCGGCGTTTCTTGCTAAGTAAAGCTCGAATTTTCCTTGTTTACCCATGGTTTGTCATTACGGCGTCGACTTGTTAAGAGTTTAGAAGGAATGTATTCTTCATTTAAAGTCATCAGTTTATCACCAAAAACCGATCACAATTCATGAATGTTGAGTTACTGGGTGACTTCACAAAAATCTCGATAGAAACGCGAAAGTTCCTGAGATAACGACGCGTAGTCATCTCGGTCATAAAAATATACTTTTCGGGGTTGTTTGTGGGCTGATCTTAGTGATGTGCTATTGCAAGTGGCAACGACAAAGTCACGGTCGCTAATACCTGAGATGACAACTACATCACGGAGCAACGACTCAGAGTTAGCAAAAATCAAATCCAGAATGCCGGCAGAAGAGTGACTTTGTCTCGTGCGCTCACTTTGCGTGTGTGTTGAACTTCATTTTGAACAGGGTCATCATAGGCGTGCGCAAGAGCCAACACAGGCCATGATGTTGCATTCAAATAAATGTTTACCTCGTAAATAACCTTTGCCCCGTAAAGCCGGGGACCAATGGTAGGCCTTTGTGAGAAGCACGTGATCGCTTTATTTGCATTTTGCATCCATTGCGGAGCTCATTCTTTCGGACTCAACCAATAAGAGGGGGGTGGAATGCCCCCCCCCCCCCCCCCAATGGAGAATCCTGCGCACGGCTATGAGAGTCATAATACCCTCTCCAAGCTAGGCAGAAGTATACCTCAGTGAGAGAGGTTTGGCCACTTCATCATTTTCAGTACCAGAGCACATTTAAAGCCGACTACCATGATGCGACGACCAGTGTGATTGATGCATATACTAACAAGCTTTCCGTATGTCTGTTCTGTAAACAGGGCAGAGGAATCTTCGAAGAGGTCAAGGCGTGCCGAAGAGAATGACGAGAAGAAGACCGTCGAACTTCAACCGCTGCCTGCGGAGGCATGACTGATTTGTCCGCTGCCTGGTGCGCACTGCGCCATTTTTCAATGAAAAAAAGAGTTCGTGTCAACACATGAGACAGTTTGGGAATGGGATGACACTGTCTCGGCGTACCTCAACGACCCATACCTCAAAGCTGGAGCTCGAAGATTTTTGTTCTTTCCCACTGGCTCACAAGCATCACTGCAGTGAAACAGAGCTCGACTTGCAATATTTTGGAGTGAGCCACCGACGACCATCTGACTAGTCAATACTACGGAATACTTATCACTCGGCAACTTGTGAAGATCTTGATAATGTTTCTTTTTGTTCTACAGAGGCATTCAAACAGTGTCAAACATTGTAAGAAAAGAGCTTGTGAGGGGCACAAAAAGGGAGACGAAAAAAGGGGTTCGTGACAAAGATGTGTTTGTCACCAGCGCTGGTTATTGCTGACTCAATTTCGGTGTCTCTGCGACCATGTTGTCTTATTTGGACTGAGCCCCTTGAGTGACTTCCTCATTTCGAGCATTTGCGACATTACATTGCATTGCATCGCATTTCAATTGAACATTTCATAAAAGACCCATAGCGACTCACCTACAATTCTAAACGCCGATGATCGTCGTCCCTTGTCGCCTGTCCCGTTGTCATTTTAATGTCATCTAGTTTGTTCCAGCACCGCGAAACACCCCTTGAACATAGAAGCGTTAACAAAAGACACACGCCCCTCCATGCATTCGCCTAAGACGATCAGGGTGAAAGCCACGTTCGTTCTCAGTCGATTTCATTGAGTCGATTGTGCTGATATCCGCCCCTTGAAGTTTTCTGCACCTCACGTGGTGTTACCTTGCCTTCGTAGTGAAAATATTGTGCAATTTCTCTGCGAGTGCCCCCTCTTTAACTTCTAAAGGGCAGCTCTCCTAGACGCGCTAGGTCAGCTGGACAACCGCCCTCCGACAGAACAGAAAATTCTAGGCCTCTGGACTACCCGGACTTCAGCGCGAGCCGCTCTGAGGGCGCTGCAGCGGTTTCTGAGGGAAACAGGACTGAACGACACGTAGTGACAGTTCCCTGGCAATGTTGGTGTGCTTTTGGACAGTGCTGTTCTCATCAGCTTGAATCGTCGTATCAGCCTGTACTCTTTCATTCTCTCACATCTCCTTTCCCCTTCCCGAGTACAGGGTAGCCAACCGGAGATTTCCTCTGGTTGGCTACCCTCTGGTTTTGGACGAAGAAAGATACAGCGCCGATTAAAGTAAAATATACTCATCAAAAGACGTTTCGGCTCCCGCACGGGAGCCTTGTTCACAATCTCTGTCTTTCCTATGCTTGTTCCCTGCATTACCCTTTACTTTTCTCTCGCTCCCCCTCTCTCTCTCTCTTTCACTCTCTTACTCCGAGATTGAGCCACCTTTGACCAAGCGAAGACGTCATGCGGTGTCGTGTTTATGTGACGTCATAATGATGTCATGATGATGTCACCTACACGTGATCGTGTGTTTTTTGCATCGTTAATGTTGACGTGGACGGTCCCTTTTCGCGAGTGATGAGGCATCTAAGGCTTTCGCCTTGAAATGACCACATCTGCCCGTCATCACTGGCACTGCGGCAAAATATCTGTTCAGTGCCTCGAATGTGGCGCAGATCCTTCGTCAATGTAGCACAGATCCTCCACTCAGTGGAATAGCACCTAAGGTCTTCCTCTGGTGACGACTAACCGCTCTAAAAAACCCGCTTCCTGACAGAGTTTGGTGGACGAGTCTATAAACAGCGCAATATTGTGATTTGTCTCTCAACGATGCCTTCAGAACTTACTGGAAAAATAAAATAGATACCTCATACCTCGTTTCATCTGTTTCTGGCTCGGCCTCTCGCGTTGTACGCTTTTTCGTTTAAACAATCATTGTTCGGTTTAAAAACTTATAAACAACTGACATACGTGAAAAGAAGCGAACGAGAAGGAAACTAAATATGAAATTCAGAAAATAACTTTTTTAGACTAAAATAAAACAATGACAATTTAAGCGCAGAATACGCAGCAAGAACGAAAAGAAAAATCATTGAAAGACCCACTAATTTAAAAGATTTCTACAAAAATCAGAAAAAGTAAAGTCAGGTTTCGCCACTGAAAAAGCTACGCAACAAACGGAAAGCCAAGGTAGCTTATTTCGGCTTTCCGAAACAGCAAAAAAAAAAGAAAAGAGGAATGAGGCAAGCCTTGCGATGTACAAGAACCCTTTACAGAATTACTTGTAAATAGAATTGCTTATCGTAGAAGCGTTCGTAAAGAACAAATTGTATTTGTTCCGGGCAGGGCAGTACTACGCGTTTTAAATTCTTGTTATTTTCATCTGCCAATAAAGAGCCTAGAAAATGATGTCGCATGATTTCCCGAGGAAGAAAGTAACATTTTTCTTTTGCCTAGAAAGCTTTTCTTGTTGGTGTTGGTGTTTTCTTTATTTTGTTATTGGCCTTAAAGCGTTGGACAAATACGTGTTATTTTCGTTCTCGCATCTGCGTTGCTACACGTGCTTTGTGACGCGTTCAGTAATTCTGCGTAATACTGAACCTCATAAACAGAAAAAGAACAACGAAACGAAACAATCGACCAGCTCCGCCATTTGGCATGTTCTAAATAAGCAATAAACATTCGCACGTGTGAATTTCGACTCCACATCACACCATGTGCGATAACACTGAGGACGGTGTGCAGAATAAAGACAGATGAAGTAAAAGCTGTAGTATAAACACCTTTACAGCATCGGTTAACTAGGCATGGGCAAAATACCGTCAGGAACACAGCCGAAGTGCACGGGTATTGTCGCAACGTCAGAAATTTACACCCATTGAAATTTACACCCACTTAATAATGATGATGTGGTAGCCATGAAAATGCATATAGAGTGCCCGCAAAATTTCAAAGTGCGATTGATGTTGAAGCGTACAGTAACCAATTCCAGGTTGCAAGATCCTAGGAACCTTTCTTCAGTCTATTTCAGTTTAGGTTAATTTACGACCTTCGTCAGAAAAGTTCCAGGACATTTTTTTTTTATTTTCACAGTCCGCAATACTAGAAATGAACAAATGTTTTTTTTTTTTTATGTGACCTGGTATGTGCTCTTACTCCACATGACCTTGGCCACATTTCCGCGAAAGCTCACTAGGTGCCAGGGCTGGGCTTAGCAACCCACTGCGCCAATGGGATACCGGACTAAGGATCCAACTCACCGATCTTCTCACAGAACATCAAATAAACGTTTTATTCTGCCTCTGTTCGGGTTGTCGTCGCATTATCTAAGGTGACAATGGCTGCTGATTGAAATCAAAGAGGGAACATTAAGTTCGGCGTTAAGCTCGTTAAAATTCCTAGCGAAACGTGGAACAATGATTAGGCAAGCATATTCAGGTGAAACACTTTTAAGAGGTCGTGTTTTCGAGTGGCAAACTACGGCGGAGGCGCCGTAGTTGTCCGCCGCCGCCGGTGTCCGTAACCACTATCGCTCGAAATAAAAAAATAAGGAAAAAATTTCCAGGATGGAACGAGGTTCGAACCTGGGCCCTCTGCGTGGGAGCCCAGTGTTCTATCTCAGAGCGTCACGCCAGGCATTTTTCTTTCTTTCATGGTATTTATTACAAATCTGTGTAATTAGTATTCATAGAGAACAAAATACTCAAGGCGGCCTCTACCAGCGTACACAGAAGTCCTAAAAGGGTATTAAAGCTATACATTTCATGAAGAGTGGATACCAGTCCGGCTGAAACTCTAATTGTTGATAAAAGTCTTTTAGCTGAAGAGCCATTTGAATGAAATGCAACCGCGATGACACCATGGGTTCCGCATGCCTGTCTAACATGCGAGTTTTCCATAAACTGTGCATATCCATTAGTAATAGCATGTCAACAGGCATAGAATGGCTTTTGGGTGGCATGAGATAACGTATGCTATACGAATTTAAATCGAGTTGTTTTTTAAAAGCCCTTTGTAGAACGTCCCAAAAGAGTATGGCGTCTTTACAGCTGATGAAGCAATGTTCTATAGTTTCCGGAACTTCACAGAGGCGACAATTAACTGAAGATACAAAGATGCCTTTGCTGCTTAACCAGGTCTTCACAGGCAGCGTCTGTGTATGCACTTTGTAGAAGAATGTCTTGGATGTTGGTGAAATAGGCATTTTCTTCATACGCACAAGCACGTCGTGTCCAGGCAATCCAACATATAGTGAGTGGTACAAAGGTGCAAGAAACAACATATTGTGACGATGGAACGCGTTTATTTACAAGATGGGCAACGCAGAGGTGTAGCTCGGCCAAAAGTCAGCGGCGTCGCTCGCGAGCCAGTCCAGCCTCGTTCTCCTCTTCGTCGAATCTTCGCTAGCGCGTTTCACTTCCCGGTTCGCAGACGATGCCCTCTGGGCGAGTCACTCAGAAGGTTGATGGTAGCACGGTTTAAGGCGCACAACGTGTGCCAGCTGTGTTTTGCTAGAGCGGCGACCATTGCTTGTGACGCTTGAGATTACGTAAGTGACGTCGCTGAGGCGGTCAAGAATGACAAATGGACCTGAATAGTGGGCCAAGAACTTCTGGCACAAACCACGTTTGCGGACCGGTGTCCATAACCACACAAGATCGCCCTTAGTATAAGATACGGAGCGATGGCAGGCGTCGTAACGTTTCTTAGAACGCTGTTGGGATGCCAAAGTTCGGAGGCGTGCGATGCGACGGGCTTCTTCTGCGCGACAGAGCGTCTCGGCTACCGAGGTTTCCACGTCTAGCGTAAAAGGTAGTATAGTGTCGAGACAACATCGTGGGGAGCGAGCGTACAGCAGGTAAAATGGAGAGTAACCTGTAGTCTCGTGCTTCGCGGTATTGTACGCGTACGTGATGTAAGGTAGCACTTCGTCCCAGTTTTTGTGCTTGGAATCGACATAAACAGACAGCATTGTTCGTGAGAGTCCGGTTCGTGCGCTCTACGAGGCCATTGGTCTGCGGGTGATATGGTGTGGCATGGCGGAAATGGCAGGCAGACAGACGCAGGATCTCTTCAACGACGTCGGCAACGAACTGTCGTCCGCGGTCGCTAATGACAACGCGAGCAGGACCATGGCGGAGAATTATAAAGAATTATAAAGCGAAGCATAAATTGCGGCACGTGCGTGGCCGTTGCAGCAGGTATTGCAGCAGTTTCTGCGTAGGGCGTCAGGTGGTCAACACAGACGACGACCCACCGATTGTTACTGCTCGATCGTGGAAACGGACCGAGAAGATCGACACCAACTGTCTCGAAGGGAGAGTTAGGAGGTGGCACAGGATGGAGAAGTCCTGGCGGCGTAGCCGTGGGACGCTTTTGTCGTCGGCATTGTTCGCATCCAGCAACGTATTTTTCCGTGTCGTGTCGCATCTTGGGCCAATAGAACCTTTGCTGGATTCGTTGAAGCATTCTGGCGAAGCCCATGTGGCCGCAGGTTGCGTCGTCGTGTAAGGACCGAAAGACGTGAGCCCGTAAAGTGCGTGGAACAACTAGAAGCAGACGGGCGCCTTGTCCGGAATAATTCTTCTTGTAAATTCTTCATGAACCACGAAACAGCTTGGGTTTGCGTGTTCATTCGTGGAGGCGAACAGAGAATCTAGGGAGCGGTCCTCGTGTTGGGCTGTCCGGAAAGTCGCGAGGTCAGGGAACTCGGTGGTAATAGCATCGATATACTGGTCGAAGTTGTCAGCGTCGCACTCAGTCGTCGGTAGAGGAAGGCGCGATAGGCAGTCGGCGTCTGCGTGCCGGTTACCGCTCTTGTAGCGTACAGTGAAGTCGAACTCCTGTAAGCGCAAAGCCCATCGCGCCAGTCGTCCAGATGGGTCTCGGAGGCCTACCAACCAGCATAGAGAATGGTGGTCGGTGATTACCGAGAAGCGACGGCCGTAGTTGTATGGGAGAAACTTGTGCACGGCGAAAATGACTGCGAGGCACTCCTGTTCTGTGACTGTGTAATTTCGCTCTGCCTTGCTCAACGAACGACTCGCATAAGCGACCACGTGTTCAGCATTGTCATGGCGTTGAACGAGCACAGCACCAAGGCCGATTCCACTGGCATCTGTGTGAATTTCCGTTTCAGCAGAAGGATCGAAATGGCGTAGTACCGGTCCTGAAGTCAGTATGAACCGAAGCTGCTTAAAGGCTGCTTCGCAATCCGGTGTCCAGTGGAAAGGGACATCCTTTCGCAGCAAGTCAGTCAGTGGTTGTGCTTTATCAGCGAAATTCGGGACAAAGCGGCGAAAGTAAGAACACAAGCCCAGGAAGCTTCGCAGCTCCCTGAGGGACTGCGGCTGCTTGAAGTTGCTGACAGCGGCGACTTTCTGCGGGTCCGGTCTCACGCCATTTTTATCCACCAGGTGTCCCAGAACCAAGGTTTCATGTTCCCCAAAGCGACATTTTTTTTAGTTCAGTGTAAGCGCAGCTTCCTCCAGACAGGTTAGAACGAGGTCAAGGCGATGATTATGTTCTTCAAATGTTCGGCCAAAAATCACCACATCATCAAGGTAACACAGGCAGATTTCCCATGTGAGGCCCCGCAAAGCGGTGTCCATATATCTTTCAAATGTGGCGGGGGCATTACAGAAACCGAATGGCATAACATTAAATTCAAACAGACCGTTGGGTGTAACAAAAGCCGTCTTCTTTGTCAGCCGGATCCATGGGAATCTGCCAATATCCGGATCGCAAGTCCACCGATGAAAAATAGAATGCTGAATGCAGGCAGTCGATGACATCATCGATGCGAGGAAGCGGGTACACGTCTTTCTTGGTTATAGAGTTAAGACGTCGGTAGTCAACGCAGAACCTCCAGGATCCATCTTTTTTCTTGACCAAGATAACAGGCGCGGCCCAAGGACTTGACGATTCTTGAATTACGCCGGAGGTTAGCATCTCGCTGACTTGCTGTGGAATTACCTTGCGCTCTGACGCGGAAACTCGATAAGGCTTCTGTCGGAGGGGGTGCGCAGATCCGGTGTCGATCTTGTGACGAGTGCGTGTGCTGGGCGCCTCAGGTCTATGTGACTTCTGTGCAAAATCAAATACCTTAGCGTGCCTGGCCAGCAGTGTAACCAACACTTTGCGCTTATACGAGGGAATAGACTTGCTAACCATTTTATAAAATTCGTTTTCCGTGCCGGAGACATCAGCATCTAATATGGCATTATATAGATCTTTTCGTGAACTAGAGGCCTGCGCGGAAAGCGCAGCACAGTCACAGGGAAAGCTCGAAGAGCGGCATTTCTATAGCCCATTATAAACTCTCTTGTGGCTACTAGTACAAGTACACTAGCAACGTACCCACTACGCCACAGATCATAATTTTTGTGAAGTTGGGAAGCACCCACCACGACATTACTCGTCATTCTGCGGAGAACCGAGGTACCATTTGTAAGGCATTATGTGCAGTTTCTTGATAAAAGGCTGATGACGATGAAGAATTATGACGGAGCCTTTTGTAATGGGTTGGAAGCTTTAAACGGTCCACTAGTTACGTAATTCGCATAGTGTGACGCCCGGTCATTATTTCACTCTCCCACCATGCTTTATAACATACGCTAACGCGAGAAAGAGATAGAGAGAGGGAATTAACTTTATCGAGACCCTGAGGAAATGGATCATGGGAGCCTTATGGGCATCCTTGGCAACCCATAGAAGTGCACTTGCGAAGCACCCACTACGCTATAAATCCTAATTTTTGTGAAGTAGGGAAGCAGCTACTATGCAATTTTTTGTCATTCTGCGCAGAACTGTGGTACCTGCTAAACACCTGTAAGGCATTATGTGCACTTTGTTGATGCTGTGGCTAATGACGATGAAGAATTATGACAGATCCCTTTGTAATGCGTTGGAAGCATGCAACAACCCACTCGTTGCGCAATTCGCATTGTGTGACGCCTGGATACAGAATTCGCGTTGTGTGACGCTTGGTTGTTATTTTACTCTTCTACCACGCTACATTACATATGTGGCTCCTTCCCGACATTAAACCTGTATAGGGTCTTTTTGCAAGGCTGGTTCAAGCACCGGCATGGCTCTGAGGTAGAATACTGGGCTCCCACGCAGAGGGCCCAGGTTCGAACCTCGTTCCAACTTGTATATTTTTTTCTTATTTCGTTTTTTTTTTTCGAGCGATAGTGGTTACGGACACAGGCGGCGGCGGCGGCGGACAACTACGGCGCCAAAAACGGCCCTTGTTGTGATGTCATAACAGCTTTCGCTGTAAAAGGTTTTGTGAAGGTAGAGATTCATCGCAAGACGACCCCATAGCATCTAAGCATCGCAGTTACAGATTTCCCTGCTTGCTTTCAATACCTCCAGAAACTAAGGCAATTGTGTATACATAGCCAATGGGACTACTTTGATAGGAGCTAGGATCTTTACATGGTAAGTGCGATTTTCTATTATTTACGACCTTTGTCCTGAATTTTTTTTTGAGCCCGTTTTAAATTCTCTTGGGACAACTAATACAGTACACTTGCTATGTACCCACGACGCCATAAAGCATCATAACTTTCGTGAAGTAGGAAAGCACCTACTATATCATTATTCGTCATTCTGCAGAGAAGCGAGGTACCCATTGCACATCTGTAAGGCACTATATATGTGCACTTTGTTGATGACTATGAAGGATTACGACTGAGCCCTTCGGCCGCGTTAGTTCAGTAAACTCAACTGTTCGCGTTTGCGCGCTCATACCTATCAGAAGATTCTGAATTAATCTGGACGGTTCTCAGACATTCGTGCGCGGTTCGCACGAGGCAGTGGTTATGCGTGTAACGAACCAGTTACATAAAAATACCAAAAGAAGCGCGCGTGGCACTATATAACATATGTTGATGTGATTCCTATCCCGACATGACGCCTGTATATGAGTTTTTTTAAGGAATTTCAAGCATCGGCGTGGCTCTGCTAGAAAAATCTGCCACGCAGAGGGCCCGTGTTCTAATCCCATCCGATCCTGGATATTTTTGCTCATGTCGCGTGATAGCGATTACAAACACCGGCGGTGGCGGACAACTATATATACGCCACCAAAATTGACTGTTGCGATCTCATAACATTTCTCGCTGTAAAACAAAGAGGTCATTGTTTTCTCGATTTTCTCACAATATTCCTTGCCTTAGCCCCACACTCTCGCACAAGGGCATCGGCTTACGCGTTACATCATGGCGCCCATAACGTCGTTCGGGCAACGCCATTTTGAGAGCGATAACGGCGCAACGGTAAATACCCCGTAGGTCTAAACCTCGAAAACATGCGCTTACTTGCGCCCACGTAAGCGAACCATTTCGTAACATCCCGTCGCCGCGCGACCGCTTGCGCAATCCAAACAGTGATCGCACGCCACTTTTGCCCCTTGCACTGCTGACTCCTAGGTCAACCAAAGTCCTCGAGGAAAAAGAAATCTGCTCCCTTTTCGATGCGTCCTCCTAATCGGTGCGAACGTATCTATCGCACCGCCTCGATCCGGTTCACATGCGTGTCACCGTGTTGAGGGCCTGTGACGGGGAGACTCTGTACTCGTGTGCTCTACAAGTGGGCAGGGGTGCCAGGTTACTGAACGCACGGACGACATATTCCATCTTCAATATAAGCGGCCGCGCATAGCGAGCACGTCGACGCCGGAGCGTCTTCGCTGCTCCTGTCATAATCAGGAAACCTCAATCACACGTGTTGCTTGTCTGTGCTCGCACGAGTGATCCGAAGCTGTTCGACGGGCCTCTTCTGAGATAGCCAGGAGTGGTCGCTCCTGCGAGCCGTCGCTTCTCCCTATCGGTGCTGCCGTTCTACCCTACAGTCTACTTTTCTTTGACTGCCATTGACTTGGAACTTTTCGGCTGCGGGATCTATTAAGACTGCGTCCTTGAAAGGTACCACCGCTTCTCTGTATAGGAATGCGAGCAAACGAGCACTTTCATGTAAACGAGTGATGTGTTCCCGGTATGTCTTATCAGCGTCGTAATCGATCCCTGACTCTCCGGCGTCGGGCTGCAGTGTTTCTACGGCAATGGCGAAAGCTGAGTAGCGCTAGAAGGAGGAAGACGACAACGCGCTGTCAAGGGCGCCCGCAGAACTTTTTGCAGGGGGTGCATCCGCCTTTTTCCAAGGGGGGGGGGGAGGGGGCATTTAGCACAGTTATCTTTTTCTTTCACAGCCGTGACATGACCGGCAAGATTATTCAATAGTATGGAACGTGCAAAGTTGGCTGGCAAAAAACCTGAAGGTTGTTTCACATGGATATGCGGGACCTGAGTGTGCTGATAAGCTGTGTAGCTTATTGTATACTGCATAGGAAAATATTATCCAAAATTTCAGGGAGGAGGGCATAGCCCACCCCCTTCGAATGTCCATGCACTCTGTTCTGTTCTATGAAGTAACTGAAAATGTGGCGGCACAAAAGTGTTTGGAATCTAAAGCAGAGCACCGCTCTATTAAGCAAATTGCAGTAAATTTCAACTGAATATGAGGTGAAGTACTAGCTCGGCAAGGTCATACCTTGCAGCGTAAGGTCTATCTCCATTTTATTATGGCATTATAGCTTCTATGAATCTACACGTTTTTCAATGTATTCCTCATACCTTGCGGCTTGCATAACAGCTACATGTGTCTGCGTTCACGTCTTATGTTTAGCCCCTGCGACATAAACATGCAGAATTTATTTTCGTGAAGCGGATTACTTTCTTTAATTTTTGTAGAATGGCGCGCTCCAGCGTACAGGTATTCTGCGTTTAGAATTTGCTCTTGTCTCCATATTGCCCGTTCCCTTCGAAGTTGGCTTGTAGCCTTGGCAGGCATTCTTTTCCATACATACAGAGAACTTTAATAAAAGGTCCTGCGAGTTTTTGGGAGGGGCAAAAGGTACCGCCTAGGCAATGGCCAGGAGTTCTTGAGTTCTGGCGGCTTCCTCGGCCCGCTGGACAGCCCAGAGTTGACCTTCAAGGGCAGAGCTGTGCAACACAGTCTCCCAGTGCGCGTGGAGGCGATCGCTAGAGGCTTCATCCCCAGTATTGTTCGTTATTCCTCGACATTCCCATAACATGTGCTCCAGAGTGCCTCTAGAACCACAGTTCTTGCATTTATCAGTATGGCATACGTCTGGGTATATAAGGCACGAGATCGCCGGGTTCGGATACGTTCTCGCCTGTAATCGCCGCCAGTCGAGAGACTGCTTCTTGGTGAGGTAGTGGGAAAATGCAGCTGTGCAAGTTGTAATGCTGTGTGATATCATCAAATCTTGTCATGCGATCCTCCTATTCCCACTCCTCTCTATTCTCGTTCTCGGGAGAAATCAGCAATGCGCATCGTGAGGATGCATTACTGTGTGTTTTCGCTTTATTTCGTCCTACTCCAACGATTTGTTTCTTCAAACTTCACTCCTTTTCCGAGGTTAAATATGCATATTTTAATGCGACAACATAATACGATCGAAACTGGGCCGTCGGCGTTGCACCCCGAAGTTGCACTCAACTTCGCATATGTGCAAGTCATCATAACTGGTAACAACAGAATGCGTATAAAGCGTGGCGTTTAAGACGTGTTTCCGGGGTTCCTGCAATCGATTCTGGCGCGTGTAGCCAGCAACAGAGTAACCTTAGAGATCCACGTGCTTCTGTTAAGTATAGAATGGATTTGGATATTTCACGTTCGCTTATGTAAGGTGGTATGACTCCTAGCTTTCCCGAACAGGATATACTGAGAAGAGAAGGGGAAGCAGCAGGGATGCGTGTCGCAAGACAACTGTGCCATTAAAGGTGCCCTACGACACTTTTTCAGCATGGTAAGAAAACGCTGCCAATCGGTAGTCGAGGCGCCTGAGAACACGCGAGCCAAACATTATAGCGTGGCACGCGGCCTGTAATTTACAATTTATTCTCAATGTCTGCTAGAAATCGTTCCTTCTCTCAAAAAGTGATGTCATAAACCCAAATGACCGCGCCATAAACCCAATGTCCGCGGCGCGATCAACACCCGGAAACACTGACGCTCCGGCGTCCCAAAGAATTACGTCACGATTACGCCACCGACACCATCTTGAATAATTTGCTAGTTCGGCGGCCTTTTAAAAGGGGCCGTAACTGAAGGCGAAATTGGCGCTAGTGTTCATGGAGATTCAAAATTAAAGCAGCCAATGGCAGCCTGCCGGGCCCGCCTCCGTGCCGACAAAGCTGTGCGCCCCGCGCCGGCCGCGGAGGCCGCGCGCGCGCCGCGACGCTAGTTTTGAATTCCTCGAAAGTTGCGTTGTAGCACGAAGCGAGTGCTGAAAGCGGGCATCAGGGTGGCCGTGCAGGCAGGCTATGCTTGGCGGACACCTGCAAGTCTCCCGTTGTGGTTGGCGGGTCATTGTTCGCTCTTGAGACTTATCGGAGGGGTCGTTATGTCAGCCGTGCTCCGTCGCCGCCATACAGGAGCCCGTCCTAGTCGCCGGCCTTGATATGAAGTTTCGTGATGTTCCGTTACATGAAGCGAGCTTTGGCCGGCGTGTGGAGTTTTTGTGGTGTTTGCGTGTTGTGCGCTCTTGCCGCCGTGGTGGTTAACGGCACGCACCATTCGTACATCATGCAACGGAGCACGGATACTTCAAGACCGGCCGAGTTCCGCAAGATTCTTCGAGGTTCCGAAAAACTAAAGGTGAGCATGCGGCTTGCGTTCGCAGCCACACATATACGAGTTGCAGTTGGACAACACAGTTATTGTTTTTAACACGAAAGTGTTTTATGCCGGGGTCCACCAAGTACATCCGTCACGGATATGACGTTTTTTTAAATATGGCTGAATCGTGAAGAGCACGATATTGCAAAGCAATGAAATTAAAGCACTTGAGACTCATAGTTTAACTTTTGCGTCTATGACAGAACTGCGTGATGGAAGTGCGTTTTGCTTTTTTTTTGCCTGTTTATCACTCGCCATCGTTTAAATACGCGTTTCTGAGACTCAATAGGCAGTTTTAGAATAGCGTACGCAAAGCTTTGCGTTGGCTTTTCGCGCAACTGTGCATGCGTCGTACGCTAACAGCTTGCGGGCTTCCGTTAAGTGACGGAAATAGCGAGCCGCAAACGCTAACTTAGCGTACGCTATTCTAAAACTGCTTAATGTATCGCAGCTTGCACTGAGCCGAGATGACGAAACTACGTTTGCCTCATGCGACTGCGTAATTTGTATCGTTGGAATTATTAGTTTTCAAATGCTTTATTTCAGGACGGAAACGTTTTCGGAGTATTCGAGAAGGCAAGAACTGATGCGTTTGCCCAAGGAGGGTCTAACAGCTGTAGAATCAGCTCTCTGCGAAGTCTCGATCCGCAACTCAAGTGGGCCAGCTTTCTATCCTGCCCCCAGGGCTTCTTCTCAGTGCGTGAATATGCTATGTACTTACGGCTGAAGAAGTACTCTGCGTGTTTATATATTGTCTCTGTTATTACCTATGGAAAAACCGCTCTAATAATTCATGTGTAGGCATGAGACATGTATTTTACTGTTTGTGTTTATCACAATGAAGTGCTCAATGTACCAGACTTGACGCCCTCCCTTCAGTGGCGTTATATTCAGCTAGGCATTGTATTCGCGGTGAAAGAAAAGCTGCGTATAGGCTTATTTCACCTGGTCGTTGAGTACTACGCTTTTCTTCGAATGTCATGTGCTGCTGCATAAACTGACCATGGCCTGCATCCCGGTGCCACCAACTAACTCAAGTAGTGTTCAAGTACCATATATTGTGTCTTGCTCTTTTTAGCGCAATGTACTGCTTACTGTGCTAATTCTGATCTTTTTCATTTTGTTTATCTGGTGAAGGTGTCCAGCATTTCATGTATATTTGTGCAAAATCTGAGCAAATATGTTGGTTGTTTTGTGTTTCGTATCAGTTCAACGGTTAATAAGCAAATAATTGCATTATCATTTCATATTTACATATTTTGCGCTTCATTATGTTTTTGTCATGCACTGACATTTCTTTAAACTACATGATTACCTCTCATCAGAGGCTCCTCTGCACTTTGCTCGGTACTGCACCAAATGAAAATCGTGTTTCTTATATGTGTGTACGTCAAAGGGCCTACACTTTTCAATGTGTTCGATTTTTTAATTTCTAAATTTTACAGTGAACTTTTGTGTTTAGTCATGCACACACTGTGAATTCTTGCCTTCTGCTCTTCTCCTGAACTTGTATCGTGCCCCATTACATGCAAATCTTGAGTTTCGGAAACAGAACAATAAAAAGAGGTAACAGAAACGTTGTAAGTGGATTCATCCTTTATGCTCTAGCACATGCTGGCAGCGGGCGAACACGAATGCGCGGCCAAGCACAGCACGCGCGCAACGCTCAGCGCACGCGAACCAAAAAAAAAAAAAAACCGGCGCGCGGCATAGGAGAGGAGAAAAAGCAAGCTACAAAAAAAAAACTGTGCGCGGCATGGGAGAGGAGAAAAAGCAAGCGCACAAAAAAAAGAAAGAAAACGGCGCGCGGAGAGGGAGGCAGAGGGGCGGAGGCGAGCGTCTGTTGTTACTGTTGCCCTGACGACGTAAGCAACGTAGTCGCCACGTCATCGCCCCCTGAGCTTGGCGACCTTCTGCAAGGGGCGTAACTCAATAGCGCTCTCGGCGCTTGCGTCGGCGGAGCGTTAGAATTTCGCGTCCTATGGGAGGTATACGAAGAGACCCACCAGTGGCGCGATTGCCCTTCACCTACGAAAGACCGTCGTGCTAGCTGGCTTCCGCTCGAACCGTAAGTACTTTTTCTCGGCTAATGTGAATACTACGCATATCAAAAACTGAAGGTTCTTCGTTGCTACCTAAAACATTATGCTTTTCTGTCAGCGATGTCAGAATCCCTGACGAAATTTACGAGGACGTTCAAGTTTCCAATCTAAAACCAGCGACACAGACGTGGGTCTTTATGGGAAAGTCAACTTTCTGAAACGCTTCAAAGTACGTGACGTCACGAAAATGAGACAGTGTTATTGGACGGAGCACTTATGCAAACTATCTGTGGGAGCGACAGCGATGTCTGTGGAAGGAGCTCACATTCTTTTCTTAAAGGGCCCCTCACCAGGTGACATAACGAATTTTAGTTAGACATTGGAAGTTGTTGCGAGCCCAATAAGGAGCATTATGCCACAAGAATTTTTCTAATCGGTCCGATGGAAGCCGAGAAAAACAATAATTTGTAGCGGCGCGAAACCATGATGCGAGGAGGCGAGCTGCAAACCCTTGCCGCTCGCCCCGTCTAGCCTTCACAAGCCAAATCCCTTCCCTGCCCTCTTCGGCACGCGAGCGGGAGTATCACATAACGCATACGCATGAACACGTCATGCGCACACAATGTCACGAACGCATGACGTGCCCGAACCAGCCCGAGCCCCCGAGACGCGAGCGGTGTTGTGGCGGCGTTCTTTGCGCTTCGTCTCTGCAAGTTATGCCGAATGCGCCCTCGCCGATCACTTGGCTTTCAACCTAATACTGAACACGAAAGCTGCGACATTTGTACGGACGCGAGACTAGCGGTGTGCCGCATGAACATCTAGTTAGACGCGGGAAGATAAATGAGCCTAATAAGCGCTGGAACGCGGTGGAAAATTAGTTTCGTTGTAAGGGGTGGCGTCTGCACGATGCGCAAAGCGCGAGAACACGAACGCGTGCAACACGGAGGTAGATTAGTCTCGAATCTCGCTGCGATTCGCAGTAAAAATTAAAAGAAGACAACGCACACATTCCGTTTGTGTGTTTTATTATTGTTCTCAAGTTTTATTCATCCATTCAAGCAACAAATTACACAAACTACACGTCGTGTCAAATATTTATCGCAGTGTCACGTGCTACTGTTGGCGACGTCAGAGCACAGTCGTCTACGTAGAGGACCGACGTCACAGCACTACCATCTACGCAGGGCCATTCTCTCATGTACGTCATCCCCTCATTCTCTGGGGGCGCGGCCGCGAGAAGAAGGGCAAGCGGCGTTCAGCTTGAAATTTGACCCATTTCTGCGGCGCGTAGCGTTGCAAATTTTGGCAGACGTGATCGTGAACGCCCAGTGTATGCATTGCGCTAGTCAGCTCAAAATTGTCAAACCTGGTGAGGGGCCCTTTAAGTTGTAACCGAGTATATATATGCATGTACTCTATTATGGGAGAGCAGTAAGCCGTCCCGGTTGCAATGTCGGCTGAAGTGATCGAGATTTCTTTCACAGCTGTGCACAAGCGCGAGGCGCTGTTTACGCAGCTATATGTTCCATGGCCTCTGAAGTGTTCCTGGTGTAATTGGGGTTTCTTTCTACATATCTGCAATATTTGAAGTAGCTACTGAGAAAAAAATGGCATTTCCAGGTGGTTTTGCGTGAAAAGTGTTTTTTAACATAATATTCCAAATACAACAAAATTAACCACGGAAAGCACCATTCAGGGCGGAACGAAATGCACATCGCCACAGCGATGACAACCAGTACTTTACCGGAAATAGACAAATGACTACCCTAGCTATGCTAACAGGAGGCGCTGCAAAAATTTCTGAAACCATCGAAGGTGCTTTTGAAAAGCAAATAGACGTACATATGCGGAGAACGGAAGTGAAATGGGCACATTGCGGTATATTTCCTAAGTATACAGGGTGTTTCAAGAAATATGTCCGAAAATCCTCAGAAATCAGGAAAATGCGACATTTGCTCGCTGCCTTCAATATCGCTTTTTCTGTAGCGGCAGGCATGTTAAGATGGTTAAAGACAACATTTGGGACAGTTTGGGATTCGGCATCTACGGCTTTCCCCTTAAAAGATAATAACACGCCGCCATCCGTGCTGCACTAGAGTTCGTAATTGAAGCCCCGTCACAGGCGTGGTCAGTCTTCTCGGACACAAAGGTCGCTCTCCATTGCATTAGGTCGCCATATCGCCATGGACCTGAGGGCGCAGGAACACTTGCGACGGGAGAGAGAACCAAACTGGTTGGCCGCCTTTGTTGAACTTTGTCCTCGTTATTTTGAGAAAGAAGTTCGCTATAGGGCCGACGATTCGAAATTCCGCGACTGGAAGTCGCGGAATTTCAGTTTCCTGTCGAGAATTTGCATTTTACGCCCACGCAGGAATAACTTTCGCACCGTTCGAAATTTCCCCGGAGACGAAGACGTCAGCGATGTTGACGACGGCATAAAGAACAATATATGTTCTCGATACTGTCGTATGGAGAAAGAGAGCGCAAATTCGACCGAGACACGTCGATGCTGTGTTTTCTTTATAGAACTGCAGCTTACTTGTTAAGCAGCTTCCTTTGCGAGTGACGCGACTCAAGTCATTTCGTATATTGCCTTGCCGCAGTGCATTGGGGATACTTGCACAGAAGGAGCCTTTTCAAAGTCCTCATTCCGCCGAAGTGTGGTTTCCGAATCGCTAAGTCGTTTGAATTTCAGTGTAATACGCCTGCAGCCAAACATTTCTTCGTGTGCGCATGCGCACGTGCGTGCGTGTGAGTGAGTGAGCGCGCGTGATAGTAGCGCTCATAGCATTTTCTTGTATTATCGGCAAATCTCCAACCTTACACGTCGATATATCTCTCCACTCTCCAATATCCCAAAGAAAATAATTGTTTAAATTCTTAAACTGAAATATGAAATAACGCCTACAAATGATAGTACGGACTTTTCTTAACTATTCCGATAAGAATGTCTATCCCCTTCAGTCACGGTGTACACAATTGTGTACGCGAACTTCGGAGGCGCGTTACACGCCGCGTGTTTCTTCGAATGGGCTGAAAATCAGTGTGCGAATTCGTGCAGGCTTCCTGAGTGGACAACTAGCGGTCATTTAAATTCATTGTGCTGCGCGTTGCTGCAGGGGATAACTTTGCTGGAGACACTGCCATGTTAGACGATCGTTCGACGTGCCGCTTTCCAGGACCACTGTGAAGAGTATTTTTTTTTTCTCAGTTCGAAACGAATACAACCAAAAGCAAACTGTGCATGCATTCCGGGCCTAATAGTTGATTCTTTTTATGCAAGTCTTGAAGCTGACTGATTCCAGAATAATTAGATAATTAGCTACACGCTAATTAACATTAATTACTGAAACTCACAAAAAACAACACATTCCTTCATTTTCTTTCTTGGAATGTAATACTGAGGGCCTTCGAATTATGACATGCCAATTTGACGCATTTGCAAACAGTGCGTCATAATTCGTGACTGAATCCCAGCTTTTATAGCGAGGCTGTATATCAATGACTAGGTTGTGACAGCGCGCGACCTGTAGACAAAATACTCGTACAGCAACAATTTTCTGCGCCATTAGTGCATCACCCTCGCCCCCTCGCCACTGCCTATTCCGTAAGTATCGCGATACTCGGCGGCGGCACTTCCCACCAATCGCTGTTCCCCTTTGTCTCGTGACGTAGAGATCGCGCTAGCCGCAGAACGAGGAGCCGCAGCCGCTGGCTTCACTGACCTCCATCTCCACAGTGGCGTAAGGGCTCTCAATTGTTTATACTTTGAGTACTTGACGAGAGCGACGCCGGACGCGGCGGCGTACGTCCACCATTGCACTGAAAACGTTAGTGTTAGCAATTTATTCCTGGCAATGTCTTTGTACGGGTCTGTCTAATCAACTTTTATCAAAGGGATCACTAAAATAAGATGTAATAGCGGCACAATCCTATGTTAAGGAATCATTTTCTGTTTGCCTCCGATTCGGCGACCGCGACGAGACGTTGTCACTTGATACTTCAAGGTACACGACGCTCGTGGCAAACCTTGTACTCTTCTATATGTCCTTGCAAATGTTGTCATTAGCCTTTCGTTACAAGTTTCCCAATACAACGTAATCCAAAACTACTTTCTCTCATTCATGTAGGCAACCAGAACAACTTACAGTTTATGACCTTTTGTCGTAAATCAGTGCCCTCTGCCGATACTCTACATTCCCTCATTTGATCATTGGTAATCCTACTTCACACGAGTAACAATTCAAAATGAATACATAGAAATAAATTATTAGTTAGGAAATACTAAGGAAATAAGACCAAGGCACTTAAATTGCTGGTTCTTAAAAAGTTTATTCCTCCTCCTCCTAAGGAAATGCTGAATCCGTTGGCCGAAGGAACTATCTCTGGCCTTCCGATCGGCATGGGAAATGGGTGGGGAAGAGAAAGCGTGGAAGAGGGCAGGAGGCAATAATAGAGGGAACTGAGCAATTTCGTATCGTGGACATATGAAACTGGATGAAATTAGGGCTAGCCACGTTGCTTCACTTTTTTTTTTTTTTGCAAACAATCTTTAAAGTGAGACGCTCAGCCTGGAACATACGCTTTGCTTTACACAAAGCTTATCTAGAATCTTTAGCTAGCGACCGCATGCAATACTTGCCAGTGCGAAATCATAGCTCTCAAGTTTTCATTCGCCAACGGTATTCTGTTTCGCTCTTTCCCGTTCGCACTTCAATGGCCCACGCTAGTGAAACGTGGCGACTTGAACAGCATTACCGAAGAAGTTAACTTGCGTTACTCTTATGTGTTACTGTTATGTGTTATGCGTTAGAAGAGTATGTCTTACTCTAATCGGCGAGTCCTGGCTTGCCACGTATATGACTCTCTTTAAGGAGACACTTTAACTCCCTTTTGGGTCACGCGACTCTCCGATGAGAGTATAATGATCACCAAATAGAGTTCTCGTGTCTCTTTAAAGAGAGTCACACACGTGGCAAGACATGCTCAAGATACGCGCTCAATACATTACTCCTTTCTTCGCTTTCAGGTGTTAACCGCACCCGAGACCACCTAATAATGGAGTTCGAAGATGTCCTCGAAAAACTCGGGGGCTACGGAAAGTTCCAGAAGATGCTGGTCTGGGGATACCTGGCCCCCGCTTCCATCCTTATGCCGGGATATTTCATGAGCCAGATTTTCCTGTTGTCCACGCCTAAGCACACCTGTCGCCTACCGGACTTTGTGCGTGACACCTACAACCTAACAGCATCCGAAACGATTCTCTTGAGGACTGCCATCGTCAGCGAAGACAACTGTAGGGTGTTTCCACTCGCTGCCCTCAACTCGAGTTTAGTGACACAAATACTGAACGGTGCGAACAGGTCGTCGTGGCTCGGGACTGGTGCCTTCGAGTGGGAACCATGCGAGAAGTTCGACTACGACAAGACGTCTTACGACAGCACCGCTTCGACTCAGGTATGTTGTCACGTGGAGAAGGCGGTGGCCACACTGGTAGAGACGAAAATCTATTAGGCGAACCTGCGCCCAGAAAACAACGTATCTCAAAGTACAAGCAATGCATGCTGTACACTGACAGCGGCGATCACATTCGTCGGCCGTCAGTAATCTGATCGTCGGCGAAACGTGTCGTGCTTTACACGTGATTTTTTGAAAATTCGAGCTCTATTGCTGGGGCTCGCATGAGCGCCAGAATAAACTAGGTTTCCCGTTTCGTGTGCGCAATCTTACCAGAGTGATATGAAACGATCGAGAAGTTTCCCAAACATTGTTGCGTGGCCTGCGCTGAGCGGCGGTCACAGTTCTGAACTGAATTGAATTTAACTGAATCTTTATTTTCATTCGTGGTACATGAAGGATGGCGGGAGTAAAAGCTGCGCTAAACTAGCTTGACCAGCTCACGCTACCTAAAAAAATATGAAATCCGATCACATCAAAAATAACGAAATGAACGTGCGTGCCAACATGTACCATATATGCGCGATATTCTATACTCGAGTGTTTCCACTCGTTAACAACGATGTGTCTGATATGCACGTGGTATGCACCTTTGAGTTCGTTAAACACTCGATGGCGTTACGAGAAAGTTGCAGCACGATATCGCAACGAAATAGCATAAAGCAGTATGTTTAATACAGACAATGCAAGTGTAAAGCTTTCCTTCGTTGGCACGAGGCGGCGAATTTTGTTTCGATTACCTTGTCGCACGTGTGCTCTTGGCTACATCATGATCAACATGCTGTCGACGATCAAACACCTAGTACAATATACATTCAGCATTGAAATCAGTTGACGGTCGTTAAAGACAGACAAATTCGGAAGGTGAAAATACCAATTATCTAGCATTCATTCATTCATTCATTCATTCATTCATTCATTCATTCATTCATTCATTACAATCGAAATGTCGCAAACTTTCGTGGAAAGCTCTTTTGGTGCGGGAAGCGTTGCAGGACGCTCAGTGACTAACCACCGTTCCATTTTTCAGCGCGCCTATAGAAGAAAAATGAAATATATATAGTTTGCATTTGAGTAAACGCGAAAACGGCTTTGACGCGTGCACTCAAACAATGTCGCCGAGAAACTTATGCAGACTTTATATTCCTTTTATGTCCCTTTTATGTTCCTTTTATTATTTATGTCCCTTTATGTTGTGTTGAAATTTATGTTCCTTTTAGTCTGCCATGATGGCATTCATAAAAGCAAGGAGTTTGAGATTTTTGCTGAACTTTTCGTGAGTTGGAAACGACGGCTTATTTTGCCAAAGCCCTGGAACTTTAATAGTTGGACCAGTATTTAAAAAAAGAAAGAAAGAAAATGGTTGCCAACTTCATTACGCTGTCTCAAAGGAATCGCTTTTTTTTTTTCATATATATCACTGGTGTCCAGGGCGTAGTTTGAACAAATTGCTTCCATGCATAACGTGTATTCACGCAGCCTGACTGAGAGGTTCGTTCAATTTAACGCTCGCGTTACTCGTGAGAGCCGGGTAATTCCCTTGTCGTTTAGGCGCAGAAGAGCAACGTTTCCATCTGCTTCCGTATACATTTTTTTTTGTTTATTTATACTCTTTTCTCCGTTGCCTTGAGTTCGCTTTCGTCTTTACTAGCAATGTATAAACGTTAAACATTGCAAAGGACTATCAAGGTGCGTTCACACTGAGAGATTCGGCGGCGAGAGCGCGCGGAATCCGCTTCGGCGGCAGCGAGATGCGCCGGAAAAGCCCATTCCGCGCCGATCGGTCCTGGACCGATTTTTGCGGCAGCTGCCGCCGGATTCCTTCACCGCGAACCAATCGGAACGCGAGTCGAACATTTGAAAAATGGCGGCGCGCTTGTGATATCGCAGTCGTCGAAACCCGCAGCAACAGCGATGTCTTTCGTAATCCTCCTGTAGCTGTCGACAACTGCCAAGTGTTGTCGCGATTAGCATCTTTGCAATACCTCATCGCGATCTCGCAAAACGGGTAGCATTACCTGGGCTCGACCAAGCTTCTCGCGTCTTGCAAATCAGGACGAACCACCCACAACTGCTTGCGTCGTTTCTTGTTCGGCGAATGCATGTTTCTCCTCGTCAGACATCGCCAGAAAGTTCCTTTCCAGCAAGCCCAGCAGTTCGACGACCCTGCTCCTGTTTATGCGCTTCGCCATAACGCAACGCGTACACAACGCCGAGCGCGTCGATGCCAGCGTTCCTTCGCGCGAAGGGACGATGACAACTAGACGCCCTAGTTTCGGCGGTGCGGTTGCTAAGTGGTGTGAACAATGTGGAATTTCGGCGGCGCGCGAATTACGGTCGCTGTGGCGGGCGGATTCCCCAGTGTGAATGAGCCCTCACTGTTCTGTCACAGAAACGGTCCTACAAGCGCCGCATTTTTACACGTTTATTTTCACCCCTTGTAGAAGCAGGACTGCTAGATTAGTGAAATTGGCAAACTGGACGCTTATCAGTTCAAAGCAAAACATAGCCGCAAAGTTACTTGGGTGTCCGGGCAAAATTGCTGGAGTCTGAATTCCATTCATCAAGAACTGAGGAGTACGAAACATAAAATTTAAACGTTCCGGTACATGAAGCAGCGCGTTAAACGCATTCAGGAATATTTCTTTTCAAGAGAGGCAGATTCTAGCAAATTCAAATTCTAGCAATAGAATATATTGCTCAACTAAATACTTTCCACTATGAAATAGGTTTGCGTGCATTCAAAGTTTTCGAAGTCCATCGGTAAGCCCAACGTTACAGCTGATAACAATCTCACATTTTTCCCGCTCTTTATCGCTATTACACTACGGACTATACTGGACTACCCTGTTATAGAACGCAATGCCCTACCTGCTGTGTGTGAAATCCTTACGACACTAAAGCAGCGTTTAACCTATGAAACGCATGCTTCCACACTGCAGTATAAATAAAAAGATGAAAGAAAGGCATTGAAGCCACCGACTGTTCTGATTTCCGAAAGCAACTCTGTGTCCTTTAAATCATTGCGATATTATGTCTAGCCTATTCGTAAGGCCGGATATAATATCTGTTTCACTTAGTAATGTGAACGAGCGCGCGTTTAACTTTATATACTGTGACGTAGTTATTCCGTGTTGTTAAAACGTCTGGACACTTTTTTTATTGTGTGCTTAACATACATTTCCTCACGCATGTGCAGCGAGAAACAATTCTTAACTAAGCGTACACGTACAAATTTCTCCGCACAGCCGTATATAATCTTGACAGTTGTACTGCACAGTGAGCGTGACTACCCTGTTTCCAGGCTGTATGAGAAATTGCGGGTGAGCGCACAAAAGCCGTACTGTAACGACTGGGATATCCGCGAGCGTTTAGAAAACGGCTGCTATCTGAAGTGTACAATACGTTTTAGCTTAGTTTTGTATCTAAACGTGGTAGTTCCTAAGCGTTTCTGGAAGCATTTATTTCCTCAAAAAGGAAACTTTATTACGGGCATGAGTGTTCGCAGGGTGAGTTTGCCTCTGTCATTCTGTCAAGTCTGGTTCGTTGTGTTCTAGGTAACTGCGCAAAAAAAAAAAACGCCTTTCTATTATAGTTGGCGTGAGCGTTAACCAATGTCAGTCTGCGACGAACATCGTTTCAGTGCATACATGTTGTAAAACTAACTTTACACTCGTAGTTAAGGCCTTGTTTGTTGAACCCGCTTTCCTGACATAAAGGTTTTCCTGACAACTAGTTGACAAAAAAAATGTGTTTCGATTTCATGTATCAGACAGCAGAAATATTGTGCGAGTAATGGCTAGGTATTCTAAAACGTCACATGTATATGAACCCATTTTGCAGAAATAACCTAAATGTCACTGCCATAACATTGCAGTGACGTACTGGCAACAATGATGTTTAGCAATTAAGCGTATTACCCGTCAAGGTAATAATGTGTGACCTTTGCTGCAACCATATTTTGCGTGTGCGTTGAAATTACCGGCTACAACGTTTTCAGCATTATGACAGGCAACTTTACTAGTATTGTAAAGGAATCAATATTATATTATTGTTGTTGGCTCATTGTTAATAAACAGGAATTCCGGCTACCTAACGGTCGATTGTCTCAAGACATCTAAAAAAAATGAAGCTACCCCCTTTCTAACTATAGTACACATCATTAAAGGTATCCACGAGACAAAAAGAAAAAAAGCTCTACTGAATAGCAAAGAATAGCAAAGAAATTTCAGAACAGAGTGGCGCTTGCTTACAACATTGTTTCTTTTTCTATTGTCTTTCAGTGGGACCTAGTCTGCGAACGCAGTCACCTTCCAAGTCTAGTATTCACGATTACAAGTATAGGAAGCGCCTATAGGAACTATTTTCTTCGGCGCCCTATCAGATAAGTAAGAACCGTCTGTTATATTCTGCGTTACTTCATGAATTGGTGAAAAATGAGTTGTTTACAATGTGACGTTCAGAGGTTACAGCAAACGAATAACATTTAATAAGAGACAGTAGCTCGACGAAGACTTTCAAGCTCAATAACCTTACTCTAACACTTACTATTTAGCTTAAAATTCAAAGTGTTGTAGTGGTGGTGGTAAAATATTTATTCAGAAAAGTAGAGAGCGTTGCACTACACATGCACTTGGGTGGTCTCCCTATTCCGGAAGTCCGCTGGAGATGATCGCTGCTCGGGCTCGGGCCACCAAGGCGCGCTGAGCGTCCCGCGTAGAGCAGCCGAGCCGGAACTCCTCGCAAGCCTCTCTTGTGGGTAGGGGGAAGGGGGATGAAAAAGGAAGAGGTATGCCGGGGCATACTGCAATCATGTGATAGCTGTTGGCCAGGACCCCACAATGCGCACAGTAGCCGTATATACCCGGCATGAAATACAGGGTGGCCGCAGGATAACAAGGTGTTCGTCTGCAAGCGTCTCAGAAGCCGCTCGTCCGCTTTAGAGAGGCCCCGTGCAGGGTCTGGATAAAGACGGCGCGAGGTCCGATAACAGATTTAGTTGGGCGTCCACAGCAGCTCTGTGGACGCAGCCGGCCAGCCATTTCCTATGGCAGGCTGCGTCCGTAAAGCTGTTTCGGACGCTCAACTAAATCTGTCCAATAATCGAGGATTGCGCGGTACTGCGTAAGAGCTTAGGTGGCTGGGGGAGACGCGGAGTCGGAGGGAGTAACGGCCCGGGAGAGAGAGACGCAGGCACCGGGGAGCTTCGTTACCGAGGACATAGAGTTTCCTACAATACTTACTAGAGGGAACTCTGGCGCTAGTGTCTATGGGAGCTGCAATGCTAGCAATGCATCGCGCTTCAGCCAGCATGGGAGTCATGGGTAGTACACGGATTTGTCTAAACTTCGTTCTTTCGGCTCCGTTTGGCTCCGCGTCGCCTGCATCCGCTTTGTCGCAAAACGAAGTTCAGCAAAAATCAGCAGTTTTACTTCACCACTTGAACTTCTTTAGGCTCACCGATTCAAATCTGGTCACGAAGTTCACAACGATCCATTCTTTTATCCGAAAAAAAACCAAAACATAGAGATAAACAAAGCCACAAGTGCGTTCGAAGCCCACAAGCACGAAGACTAGGCAAATCCGTGTACTACCCATCATTCCCATGGTGGCTGAACGATCGCAGCGCCAGAGTTCCCTCTAGGTCATTTTAGGAAACTCTATGACCGAGGAGACCCGCGTGGCCAGGAGACCAGACGATGCGGATGGAGTGAGGTTGAAAGCGCCATGAGGCCACCTGGAGGAGGTGGGCGGCCAGAGGGGCTATGGTACCATGCGGGTATCGGGAACAGGAGAAGCGCGAGTCCGTGATGATGACCCTTGCTGTGCGGTGAGAGGCGGCCAAAGCGATGGCCACCTCTTCAGCCTGAGTTGCGTCAGGCGAATGGAAAGAGGCAGTCAACGTGGTGACCCTCGGAGATCAGTGCAGCCGTATAAAGTGTCCGGAGGGAGTTGGTCCTGCGACATCTACATAGAAGACGCCAGGAGCGTTGGAGTACCGAGTGTGAAGAAAGTGTGTTCTGGCTAGGCGTCTACCTGTGTGTTGACTGGGATCCATGTTGCGAGAAAGAGGCTCGACCCAAAGTTTTTGCCGCCACAGCTCCGGAACGGAAGCAGCGGGTAGAGCGTTGTGCAGCTAAGAACGGAGGCGCGGGTTCCAATCTCGGCCACGGCAGCAGTATTTCAATGAGGGCGAAACTTATGAACGTCGATATCATTTTACTAGAATGGCGTGGAATGCATGCAAAGCTGGTTAGAGCGATAGAGGAGGTTGGATTACAATGTCGCTCATGTAAAAGCTGCCAGATGAAGATGAGCATGCTGATTATCGCACACTGGTTGAAAGCGCCATGAGGCTGCCTGGAGGGTCTGGCAGTAAGGTTAATAAGGTTAATAACCAATAAGGTTGATAAGTTTCTTGACGGTTATTCTTCAGGATCGGCCGTCGTTTCGCCTTCTTCATCACTGTGGTGGTAGCCACCGTATTCGGCATCTCGTCTATCCTCGTGACCAACTTCGTGGCTTTCATCATCCTGAGGTTCTTCAACGCCACCATCATGCCCCAAATATTTCAGCTTCCATATGTGATACGTGAGTATCCAGTACCTTCATGCCAATAGGCTCTCTTTTGTCAATCTACTGGTGCACAAACCGAATGAGCATCGTAAGTTCTTCCAATAACATTGCGTACCAAAGAACTTAGGTGAGCTAGGCTTTATCATACGAAAACATGCATGTTTAATTTTCAAGCGGGGAGGCGATCGATCTGCGTTTCCTGTTTATATACATTACAATCCCTACAGGCGCAACCGTACGACCCAACACAGTAAAGAAAGCCGCTGCCAATGTTCCAACAACACACGCTGCCGGCGAAAGTCTAACGTCAAAGCAATAAACTCTTCTACTTTGTAAATATTGCAGCATTAGGTATGCAGGGCCTACGCCAATCGCACCATGTGACACAGCCTTAATGCAGTATAGCTAACAAAGGATCTAGACCACGCAATCATAGAATGTTAAAGGATCCACGTTTATGTACATACTACACTGATTGATTGATTGATTGATTGATTGATTGATTGATTGATTGATTGATTGATTGATTGATTGATTGATTGATTGATTGATTGATTGATTGATTGATTGATTGATTGATTGATTGATTGAAAAACACACGCAGTACTGGAGCTGGTGGGGCCTAAACAACGCACGGCCATGCTGGCCGTCGGCTGGATGTCGTGGACCGCCGGGCTCTGCCTGCTGCCGCTGGTGGCCTACCTGACTCGCGACTGGATCGTCCTCGGGCTCCTATGCTCGGCAGCAGCCACGCTCAATGCGGTCTACTGGAAGTAACCGACCTTTTCTTTTTTTCCTACGAACTTTCCCTTGCCTTATAAACATCTATATATCATGCTGACCACGTGCCCTGGAGCTCTGCCAGTTTGCAGTTGCGTCATCCCTTATAGTGCGTGTTGCTCACACGTCAACCACAGGTTAACCCTTGCTGGCTGCTGCCTTGGCATGACGGCACACGAAGCTAAACCGGAGCGATAGAAAAGCGTGAATCACACAAGAAGGGCGCATTACGTGTGGAATTCTAAACAAACCTTATCTGTTGTTGGAAGTAAGCGTTTGTGTCAAGTGGCCTTCCCGTATACCGTCCCGCGTTTGCACTGTTGCGCAATCATGTCAAGGAGAGCAAACAAACCACCTGCGCCCAGATGTGCTCTCGCTAATTAAAGACTTTCTCAACAGGAACATGGCTCGCTGCCTTCCGACCACTATAACGTGTGTGGGTAGCAAACCGGATGCTACTATTCCGGTTAACCTCCCTGCCTTTCTCTCCTTTTATTATCTCTCTCTCTCTGGGACGGGGCAGCCAGTTTAATTAAAACGTGTTAGCCTTTATGATATCCCCATTCTGCAGGTTTGCATCCGCTCGAAATATTCTTCGAAGATATGGAAGAACAAAAAAAGAATAGTTAAGCAGTACAATTCAACAGGGCATGTTGCTGAGCTAGTTTGTTCATTGCTTGAGGAAGGTAGGTGTGGCCCTAAAAGACGGGGACAAAATGAAGACATGTGTATGTCTGTTCGTGTCTTCACTTTGTCCCCGTCCATTTAGCGCCGCACCTATTTTCCTCAAGCTTAGAAGGAACCATAAGATAACGGTTCCCTCTGGATATATATCTATGTATATTAGGGCATGTCTGCCCTGCACGCAAGCACAGCCAATTTCGGGATATGCGTCACCCCGTTCGGCCGACCGCGGAGGACGCTTAAGTAAAGCAATAAATTGTAAATAAATGCATGAGTGCAGCAGGCAGTAGAAGCATGACCCCAGAGAAAAGAAAGGTCTTTCTAATTCTTGCATGGCTTCAGCGTATTCCAAGCTATACCTGCTGATTTCCTAATGCCCTAACGCCACCTGTCATGAGCAACTGCGCTTCTCCTTCTCCTGATACCCCTCCCGTTGGTCTAAAATGCCACGTGTTATCTTCTCTATATCCGCTTAGCATGAACAGCCTAAGAACATAAAAAATAGAGCAAATCTGCTAAACGAAGTTCTCGACGTTCAATAATTCGCGTTTAGTGTTTATTTCTGTTAGGCCTACCGCGTTGTTTGGGTACATGGAAGCTGAAAGGGTTGAACATTGTATTCACGTGAAACACGGTTCAACGTTGTCCCACGGTTCAACGTTGTCCCACGTGTTCTCTCTCCTTTGTTCGCCAGGCTGCTGCCAGAGTCTCCGCGGTGGCTTTTATCGCGGAACCGCTTCAGCGAAGCCACCGACGCGCTGACGCGCATCGCCAAGACAAACGGCGTTTGCCCGCCCAAAAACCTGGCCATTGACTTGGAGGTAATTGGCTAATCGAGCGTGCCTCAGCACCTCTTGCCAGAAAGCCCGCCGCCCCCGCCCCCTTCTGTGTGTGTGTGTGTGTGTGTGTGTGTGTGTGTGTGTGTGTGTGTGTGTGTGTGTGTGTGTGTGTGTGTGTGTGTGTGTGTGTGTGTGTGTGTGTGTGTGTGTGTGTGTGTGTGTGTGTGTGTGTGTGTGTGTGTGTGTGTGTGTGTGTGTGTGTGTGTGTGTTACCAGCCGTTTCTTTTCACGCTTCTTTGTTATCGAAAGGTTCCTCGCTGACGCTGTTATTGATCGAAAACCTGATAATGCCCGCCTGGTTGGCCTTGCGGGAGGTTCGTGTCGATCAAAAAGAGAGAAAAGACCCAGGAGGACGAGGAAGAGGATAAGGGAGAAGCAGTTCCGCAGGCGAGAAGATTGCGGGGAGAAGTAATGCGAATGACCTGCTTACGGTGCGGATAGGAAACAAGAGAGAGAGAGAAATAGATGAAAAGGAACCGCAGGGAGGTTAACCTGGCGCAAGTGACCGGTTTGCTACCCTGCACAGGGGTGGGGATATAGGGGTCGGAAAGAGGACAGAGAGAGAGTGAGATAAAATGAAAACGAAAAAAAAACGCACACATGCACACACACGCAAGACGTTCCAGTCAGAGCCGTTCTGAGAGTTCTGAGAGAATAGGAAACAAAGTTATCCCTTCGGTCACCGTGAAAGTGGGAGCTGTAATTGTACACATGGCGCAGGAAAACTCGGGTTTCCCAACTGCGGCCGTCCGTAGTGAGCAAGAAAAAACGGCCACTTTCCGAAAGCCAGGAGGCAGTGCTGAATGACCAGCTAGTTTAGGGTAGCTATAGAAACGAATGGTAAACCCTTCAGCACACTAACGATAAGCAACAACTGCTACTTTCAACAGTTCTGAAAGAACAAAATATATCGATTTTTGGGTGTTACATGTCGGTCTCCTTTTCTTCATTTTCTTTTACGTGACAAACGTGGAAAGCAAGACGTTCACTTTCTGTATCTGCAACAAACGTGTTCTTAAAGGTGACACTCTCAGCACCGATTGCTTAGTGGTGTTGTTCTTTTCCCTTGCCAGCGAGTCCAGAGGAAGCTCGCAGAAGAAGAAATGGTGGCCAAGTCGTCTACTGTTGACCTCATACGGATGTCGAAAGTCCGCAGTAACTTTCTGATCATCACGCTGAGCTGGTATGTAATTTGCGTGGAAAATGATGTTACGTAATGCCTTGCTGATTTAGGCTAGGAGGAAGCGCCACACTTACTTTCTGAGATTCGTGCCTCATTGTGTAACTGGTGTGTTGGTCGTTACATGAGTGAAAAGCCACTAGCGGAAGAAACAGTCGGAAAACTGTAACAGAGTCTTTCCTCACAAAGCAAACAAGGAAACAAACTAGGCAACCCCGAGAAGACACGAAGCACATATTCCCGCTGACAAGACAGCCATTATTGTATTCACGGTCTCTTGTTTACAAAAATTTGAACATTTTGATTAACTCTCGTAATATCCACGCCAAGCTGTACTGCGGTAGTGTATGAGCGTGTTAACCTCTGTCCATTGTTCCATTGTGAAGTTCGATACTCACTTTCTATGACGTGGTTACGCAGGCCTTTAGTGAAGCCCGCGAGAAGGGCAGTTCTTAGTGAATAGGACCGTTTTGATGTAGTCAGTAATTCAGTACGATGGCGATGAATATCTATTCTATTAGGACAGTGAGTGTCAATTTCTAAGCGGACATTGAACCACTATCAGCTTTTGATAGTGCTTGCCGTACGTGTAACTTTTGGCATGGTCGGGTTGTCTTGCGAGGGAGTTCTAGTCATGCTACAAATGTGTCATAAAACAGCTTACAAGTTGTGTTGTGAGAATGACCAGGTATGGAAGTTACTGTTATGGTTGCTTGCTACTAGTAGAGCCCGCTCAGGCTAAATCTGATGGTAAATTTTTGTTTTGCATGATCCTCGGAGCACTACAAAAGCGCACTGAAACGATCACCAAAATATGTTTTTAGCTACGACTGAAAATACACTGTTGAATCAGTGGCTGTGAGAAAAAAGAATTCTGGCCCCCTCCTTTCTGCCTGACTTTCACGCTCACAGAGTGAATGAACGAAGAAACTAGAGGAAATATAAATCCACAATCTGATTAATCACGCAGAAGACAGCCATCTCAGCTCCCAACCACTGAGTCAGTCATGCTTTCGTCCTGCCATCAAGGGTCGCCAACGCGAGCGCATACTACGGCATGAGCATCAACGTGACCAACATGAGCGGCAACGAGTTCGTAAACTTCTTCCTGCTGGGCCTGGTCGAGTTTCCGGCCTGCGTGATCGCCTGGTGGGCCATGGAGAAACTGGGACGCCGATGGATGAACGTCTTCTTCCAGTTCATGGTCAGCGCGTCGTGCATTGCCTTCTGCCTCGCGCCCAAAGGTGAGCGTCGTGCCTTGGCGCAATGGTGTATTCCGGTTGAGGTCTCTAACAGCAATACGGCAACACTTGCGATGTTTGCAAACGGGTACCGTCGTCATGTTTTTTCTTCCAAACGGGTACCGTCGTCACAGCTCTTTGTATATGTGTTCAACATTCGAAGCAGCGTCCACAACGCGGGAATCAACTCGTTGTATCTGTCACATCGTCGTACGATCATCGTAATCCGCCTTTCTTTCACGATTTCACGGCGCATGCGCAAAAATTCGTGAAACGTCTCTTCATCTCGGAGGCTTTTGTTCAGGCAATACCGGTCGTCCTGTCGTCCCGGCTCCTGCCAAAATCCTACCAAAATGCCAGAGGGAAGCGCACGAAAACGTAAAAGGCTGATTTTCGTCTTCGTGTGGAGTGCGGTGTAGGGGTGAAGATTATTGAGGGGATGGGAGAAAGAAGGATTTCTGCAGGTGAAGCGCTTGTCCCCTTCGGTCAGTCCCACAGAGCGGCCAGGCTGTTGCTTCGCGCAGCAATGTGCGTAAAAGGCGGCGCACGCCATATCTTGAATGCAATCTGCGGCGGTCTCAAAGGTCTCAAAGGTTTCTTCGCGAACGCTCTCTCCGCGCGCCTAATGTTGCAGATCGCGTTATCTTTATCTCAAAGAAGCGAGAAGCAATACAATGCGTCTTCTCCCCTACGCTTGCGCTGTTCATCGTGCCAGTGGTGTGAAAATGAGTCTTCGCAGTTGAGTGAGATGCGTTCGTGTTTGTGCATGCATAACACTGAGCTCATGAATTTAGTTAGTACGCCAATGCTTACTGCGATACAAAGGACCGATAAAAAAAATAAACCTTACTTTGATAAGCTGTTTAATGTTTTGCTGTCGCTATAAATCAACGAAAGGGGGGAAATTTAAAGGCTCGTTTTTCTTTGTTACACAACGTTAACGAGGACTAAAAGAATATCAAGACAAGGAAAGTATAGGGGATGTTATATGTAGTGATTACGATATAAGTGTGAAGAAATTGAAGTGGGCGAAAAGATACCGGCGTGTTTTTCGGAATAAAGTCTGTGTGTGTGCTTTTTCTTTTCTTTTTTTTCTTCCTTTTTTTTTGACGAAAAGGCGACTGCCGCCGGCAGAGACCGAACCTGATCGCTATAAGTGTTTCGCTTTTCGGCAAGACTGCAACTTTTCCGCGAATCTCGTGTTGCAAAAACTTCTCCCAGGGCTCACACATTTCAAGTTTGTTTGTAAACGTGTAACAGTATAACATTAAGGACATCCGTTTTAGCGCCTCAGCGAGATTCAATCGTGCTTCTTCCACCTTCTTGCGTGCAGACGCTCTAGTCACCGGCATCGTCCTCGTGATGCTGGCCAAGTTCTTCTGCACGGCGTCCGCCATGGTCATGTACCAGCAGGCGTCCGAAGTGATGCCCACTCCTGTGCGCTCCTTTGCTCTGGGCGCGTCTTCATCGGTGGCTTCGACGATCACCATCTGCATGCCCTACATCATCTACCTTGTACGTTCTACCGAACTGCTCGATTATTTTTTTCTACAGTACCAATATACAGTAAACACCGAAATCGGCAAATCAATTCTGCGGAGGCCCTCAGTGTGGAGGAGGAAGCTTCATGAAACAGAAAAAGAAATTTATTTATTTATTTATTTATTTATTTATTTATTTATTTATTTATTTATTTATTTATTTATTTTATTCCATTATGGTCGACATGACCCGGGTAAGATTAAAAGTACATGCAGACATGCTGGCACTGTGTTTCTTACACTTCTTCGCGCTCTCTCTCGTGTTCACATCCAGGACTGGTGCCCTGACGCGCCATACATGTATGCGCGATGTCTAACACTGTGTCGTCCCTTTATCCCTTCTCGCAGGGAAAGTACGGAACCTGGATCCCGTTTTCAGTCATAGCCATGCTCGCAACACTGGGAGGAGGATTTTCCGCCTGGCTGCCTGAAACCCGCGGTTACCCTCTGTACCAGAACATGGAGGACGCACAGAAGTTTTCTGTGAAACAAAAATTTTTCTCTTTCAACAGGTGCGTGTTGTCCGTGCTCTAGAATGTGCATGATAGAACAGCGAGTGAAAAAGCAAACTACACAGGTGTCGGCCGCGAGAATAACCGCCTCCATCTTCCAGAAAAGAGTCCGACAAATACTCACGATTAAGGCGAAAGCCTTAAGTGGACTAACGGGGACAATTGGGCGAGTTGGTGCAAATTCATATTTTAAGAAAGCGCGAAAAAAACCACAACACAGAAAAACGACAGGATGACGCACTACTAGCAACTGGAGTTTAATCGAAAGCGTAGAAAGATACGTGATACGGCTGCGTGATTCTTAAATCTTCAGAATCGAAGTAGCGCGGAAGCAACACAAAGGACAAGAAGGGACGCAGACTAGCGTTTGTCTGCGTCCTTTCTTGTCCTTTTTGTTTTTCATTTTTGTTTTTCGTACTTTCTACAAATATTCCTTAAAGGGCCCCTCACCAGGGCACATAGCAAATTTTAGTTAGACGCTGGAAGTTGTTGTGTGCCGAATGAAGAGCAGTATGCCGCAAGAATTTTTCAAATCGGTTCATTACGAGCTGAGAAAAACAATAATTTGTAGTGGCGCGAAACCATGATGCGAGGAGGCGTTTCAAACCCTTGCCACTCGCCCCGTGTAGCCTTAGCAAGCCAAATCCCTTCCCTACCCTCTTCACTTGACACATACGCATGAACACGTCATGCGCATGCATGGTCACGTGCGCATGACGTGCCCGAGCCAGCCCGAGCACGCGAGCGGCGTTGCACAGCCGCTACCTTTTTTTTTTTTATGTAGCGGCCGTGGGCGTTTTGTCGACGTTCTCTGTGGTGTACTGCCTGTTTCTGCGAGACGGGCATGAAAGTTGAGACATTTGTACGGGCTCGAGAGTGGCCGTATCATGAGCGAGTGCCGCACTAACGTTTACTTGGACGCGGTAGAATAAATGAGCATAACGAGTGCTCGAACGCGTAAGAACATTACTTTCGTTTCCAGGGCTGGCGTCTGCTCGATGCGCTAACCGCGGGGACACGAACGCATGGGAAAGGGAGGCACATTAGCCCCGCATCTCGCTGCAATTCACGAAAAAAAAATGAAAAAGACGCACACATTCCCTTTGTGTGTCTCACTATTTCTCTCAAGTTTTATTAATCTATTCAACCAACAAAGTACACAAACTACGCATGTCGTGTCAAATAATTGTCGCAGTGTCACGTGCTCTGTTGGCGACGTCAGAGCACAGTCGTCTACGTAGAGCAGCGGCGTCACAGCACTACCATCGACGTAGGGTCATTTTCTCATGTACGTCATCCCCTCATTCTCTAAAGCGCGTGCCCGCGAGAGGAAGGGCAAGCAGCGTTCACCTCGAAATTTGACCCATTTCCGCGGCGCGTAGCGTTGCAAATTTTGGCAGACGTGATAGTGAACGCCCAGTGTATGCATTGCGCTCGTCAGCTCAAAATTGTCAAACCTGGTGAGGGGCCCTTTAAGTAGCTATATATGCGCTACCGTCCGGGAGACTTGCGCGAGACTTCGCGAGACCTTTCCAGGCTCGCGAGGTCTCGCAACTGCCCTTCCAAAAAACCCACGTGACCTCCGCGCGAGTGATGACGTCGCATCATGACGTCATGAGAAGTAACCATGACGTAACCGCTCACTCGGAGGTCGCGTGGGTTTTTTTACGGGACGTTGTCGCGTGACGGCATCGTGGCGTCACAGATCGCCAGAATGTGTGACGTCATCATGACGTCACACATTCTGTCACTGCCTGACATCTTATAACGGTCAAAAGTAGCCCGATCCCGGAGGCCGCGCAATACCACGGGAGGTGCAGAAAGCTTCAGTGGATGGGGGACAAACATTTGAATCGATGGAGAAGGTCGAAGCAATTTATTGCGTGTCTTTCACACTGCGACTCATTATTTCATTAAGCCTGCTCCCCCACTGTATAAGCTAATGCACTACCAAGTTCACAACAGACTTTAGCTTTCAAATGTCAGGTGGTGTAGCATGCTGCCAGTTTTATTTATTGTTTTAAAATATTTAGGAAAGAGGGTTCATTTTGCTGCCGCTGATAACAGCACTCGAGAGGATCCTGCTACAGCTTCGATTTCTCTTGCGCAAGTCCTTATAACGGCTTTTATTACTACGACAATCTCCACCAGCAGTTCACAGTTCAGTCCCTCCATTCAGGTCAAAACATTAACGCAAAAAAATGACGCCTAAATTTTACTTAATAATGCCTCTCTTTAGGGCTTCGAAGCCGCAGTTATTTTCTTACCCAAAAGAGTTTGGTGTGCCTTCCTTCCCGTGGATGAATTAAGAGTGCACGGGTCATTATGAGCTTTTCTACATGAGATGTTCGCTTATTCGTAACACACACAACTACTGGAAAAACATTCTAAAGTAAATGCAAAAAGTGTGAACAAACTACATGCCGACCGATGACAAAGCAATGCAAATGATTACATCTCTGCCTTGGGTATGAAACCATATATCAAGGAACACAATATGGACATGCAGTGTCATAGGTGTCTCTGAAGCATGCGGAGCCCTAACTGCAACAGCGCTGCGCTTGGTATTGAGTGCTCTAATGATTTTTCTTATATTTTACCAACCGCAAACTTTGAGCGTTGAGTGTGCTCCATCTGGCGTGTGCTACTTTTACACAAGAGCTTACGCTTCTTACAGGTTACTCTTACACTTCTCACCGCATTGCACCTTCCGTTGCTCCTCTGTACAAAACATCAAAACATACATCGTCCAGAATTCACCCTCGTGGCATCACTGCGTCTACGTCTCGAGTTTAGAATTCGTATGAACTGCTTTTCGCACTCTGTCGTAGCCTGCAAACTATGCAGTGCATAAAATTAAACATTACATATGACAAGGATTCTGCGCGTATAAGATCACACGTTGCGTCTAATTCGAAATAAGAACATTCCTACGCATCGCATTCCGTTTTACGGTATTTCATTGCCCAATTCATCGATGCTTCGCTTCATACTGGTTGCAACGCACGTTCAGGAACATTTATATTTGTCTTTTTCTTTGGAAACTGAACGCGGAACACTGCATCGTCACCCAGGTGTCTTTGAAGGCACTTTTGTAGGTTTTCAGCGTAGTCAAGGTTTATCTAAGGTCTCCGACTATTTTCAGTGTGCAAAGTCTGGAAGATGCTTAAACATTGTCGTCTGTTTGCTTGTTTCTTTTTTTGTTATTTCTCCACAGGAGGCCCAAGGAACAGCAGCCTAGTCTAGACAACCAACCAAACGAGAAGGAGATGAGCCTGATCGCAAACGGTTGTCCTCCTTGAACAGCTGTTTAGAACTGGGAGAACAAATTGAGCGCCAATGTTTGTTTTTATTTGTTCCAAGCTACCAACGCCGTGGACTGGAACCGTCAACATTCCACCTCCCTTAGCTGATCCTCCAACGTGCAGCAGCTGTTGAATAGTGTTGAATAGTGCTGAATAGTGAATTTACCAGGCATCATCCGTATATGCATATTAGTATGAAGCGTCGAGTCGGAATGACAACAAGCTTTGTTTCCATGCTTAATATTTTATCTTACATCGGCATGACTCATACCCGGCAAGCGAGTTCTATAGACTGCGGCATGTGTCGACTTGCCACGTAGCTTGGTGACATTGTTACATAACATGTAGTAAAATGCGACAATTTTGGAATAGTCACGCATGAGATATAGCCTCCCTGTAATATATTTCTCCTGTAGTGCACGTTTGATTGCAGTCCAGCGGTATACAAAACGATGAGAACGAACGCTCAATACGATAATTGTATGTTATTCGAAGGAGGTAGTTAATTCGCAACTGTTAGAACATTTAAGTGTTGAACGTGCAACAGAGACTGAAACAACAGTGAAACCAAGGTGCTGCTAATTATTATGTACAGTTGCTGATCAAAGGCGTGTTGCCCGGCTACCTTAATTATTTTTTACTTCACGATAGGCTCAGTCATAAAAAAACAAAAAATACACTTACGAACGACCTCGAATCGGCACTCAAACTTGTCTAATCAATGCGACCGCGAAGCCGGAAAGATCCGCCCACCTTCAAGACAGTCTCTGCATACATGTGAATTCAACAGCACTGTTCCACCGCTCTTCCAGGAAAGCTTCATAAAGGTACTGATCTGCCAGCGAAGTCAGCGCAGATGTTCGTCTGCTGTAGTTATCGTAATGTCCGTGACCTCCAAACAAGAAAGAAGTTGACATGAGATGGAGACTCGAAGCGACGAAAAATCGTTGAACAGGGAATGCTGCTGGAGCCGACGTTTCGACAAGTTGCCTTGTCTTCATCCAAAGCAGCAACGCGAAGAGAAGTCCACTCGCCGAAACATCATATCCAACGACATTCCCTGTTAAACAATTTTTCACGATGTCCATGGCTTGTGTCCTTATACGTGTCCATGACTTATGTCATTTCTTATCGCGACACCTGTATACGATCGCATGTTATCTGTGATTAAAAAGAGGTTGTCTTTCACTTTGCTGTTCTCTTTCGAAGGCAACTGAAAAAAAAAAAGTTGACTATTTTTTATAAGAACGCTGGGAAAACGAATTAAAGGATTTCGGTTCCTTCCTCTATGACGAACAGTCGTGCGCGCGAAGCGTTAGCTGCTCGTGCCCTGCACTTGCAACGTTAGCCGACACTGGACCAACAGTAGCCAGCCGTAGCCAAGGTGATCCATCAGTTAACCAGAAATAGGCAACACTAGGCATCCGTAAGATAAGGTTATCCAGTGTTGGTAAACATTAGCGAGTGCTGCTGTAATGCGTCCAAGGGCTTAACGCTCCTTTCCGAAAATTCGCCATGGCTTCATAATGGAGTACGCTTTCAAAAGGTAATTATTCTCGACGTTTATATTTTCGATGAATTGTAAGCTTATGTGACAGTTTGCTACCTTACCTCAGCAGTGTTCCTCTTTTTTTTCTAATTTTGACCCTGAAGCTATTGTTTCTTCAAGTCAAACCAGAAACTGCCTCTGAAACTCCAGTTCGTTTTCCGTAGATACTTCGCGTTAAAATTAAATAGCCCAAGAAGAAGCACATCAATTCCATGATTTCAAGTCCTATTCGCCAGGTAAAAATGTTTCTTTGTTCTTTACGGTATTGCATAAGGTGTAACTTCCTAATACAGCTGAAACACATTTATAATTTTTTTTTTCAGAAACTCACACGTGATCACGGCGTAAAATTCCTTCCCATGTAATGCCGCAAAAGCAGCAGTGCAATACCATATCATGCTCATGAAAGCTTCTCAGGATATAACTGCTCATCTGGCCTAAGTCAAATTTCTGACGTGAACGTGGACAAGATCTGAGGTACTAGTAACTTATATTTAACACTTGTGAGTTCACTTGACGTAAAAAAAAAGCCTCTTGCCGAGTCATTACACATGCATCATATAGCGCAAGGCAGACACGGAGACACAGCAGTCAAAACCAGGTATGAGCCAATATTCCAGTATAAATCAAAGCGAGCCAGTGTATCGTGATGTCCTGACGTAGCCACCTCTTGGGCACCAAAATTTAAATTATTTTGTAGAAAGAAGGATTGCACAATGATTTAAAATATTCTGATAGTTGTCACAACTTCCCCAAGGGTTTAAAGTGCTATAACCGTCATTTATTGCAAAAACAATAGGTAAAGTTTTAAGTGACAGGAAAATAAGTGACGTTTCGGTAAAAGCATGTGGAAACATTACGTTTAAATTAAGCATTTTCGAACGGAGCACTATAATTATTTATCCATGGCCTCTAGAGTTGCGTTCTGATACGATTGACTGAAACCGACTACCAAGTGATCAACAACTAGTTCTATAGTCGGATACAGCTTAAGAAGACTCCGGCATTTCCTCCTTAAAAGCGTATGCACACCAGCCTGTAACAATGGACGCAAATTTTGTACTGATGTCACGAGCTGAACGACCGGAGAATATTGTCGAGCGCATGAATGGTACTATTTCTTTACTCTCAGAGGTGATCGACTGCCGCGCTTCGGTCACCTGGGCGCCATCCAGTTAACTATCTCCAGCCCCTACCAAGAAAACTCTCTCGCTCTCAGATGAGTTGCGAAATGGCACCCCTTTAATTCTCGTACATTAATTATAACGAAGACACCAAACCGGGCCAAACCATGTCAAAGGCGAGAGTGGTTCCTCTCGCCTTCGCTTTCCGCCCTTTCCTCGCCACGTGTTTTCATAGGAGCCGTGCCGAGTATCATAGGAGTATCAAACGTCACGTTGGTGCTCCTCCGCACATTAAAATTTCACACTGTCGACTTCCACGCACCAAAACCGTACGCTTTTGCAACTACGCACTGTCGCCGCTCACACGTGCAATGCAGAACACGAGGTTTATCGTCCACGACAGCGAGCTAATGAGTTGATTAAGCACAACAGGAAGCGACAGTGACAGGCAAGCCAGAGCGGGAGGGCGTTGCAAAGACCTGTTGACAGAGAGACCGGAATTGACGTCCATCATGCAAGGACAAATGGAGACCCAAATGGCCCCACGACATATGTGCATTGGGAACCGGTATAAGCACTCTAATAAAAAAAGAGTTTTTGGACTCCTTTCGGGGAGTCTTGGCTTGCCACGTATATGACTCTCTCTAAAGAGGCACGCAAACTCGCTTTCGGAGTCATTATACTCTCTTCGGAGAGTCGTGTGACCCACAAGAGAGTTAACATGCCTCTTTAAAGAGAATCATATACGTGGCAAGTCAAGGCTTCCCGAAAGGAGTCAAAAGACTTTTTTTCTTCGAGAGTAGAGGATTACTTCTTGAACTAGAAGATGCTTAGAGGTCCTTTGAAAAAATTCCGGAGCCCTTCCCCTACCGTGAAAATGGGGGCAAGCGAAGCATGGCGCGTGCGTTTCGCCTGACCTACTACTTTTGTTTGTTTCTTCCTTTCTTTCTATCGCATTGCGCAATGCTCCCTCCTAACTTCTTCCTTACTCTATGCCGGTAAGTGGACCGTCACCCACGTGCTTAGCAGCACAACACTTCGGTTGCTACAGGCAACAGCGACGGTCATGCGTTCACATTCAGGCAACAATGAATTTGGCGACGTGAAATGACAGGTCATCTAGATATAAACGATCGGATTGCCATATCAAAAACCGCTGATCGCCTACAAGCCCGCTATCGAGAGAGCGCATCAATTATTGGTAGGGGTGTGCGAATATTCGAAAGTTTCGAATATTCGTCGAATATTACATTCGAAAAATTCGTATTCGATTCGAAAATCGTGTATTCGAAAAGTTTCGAATATTCGATAACCTCGAATATTCGAAAAATTCGAATATGCGATTCGATTATCATGCATAAAATAACTCTTCTTCCACACTTCTGCTGCGTTCGTATCGCTAAAAACGTTACCGAGAGGAGCGATAAACATCCTAAGTACACGGAGGCACGATATCTGCCTGCGACGAGCGCCCCAATACGTATGATTTATTGCTGGTGCACCTCTGACGTGCAGCGCTGTTGGCGATCATGTAACCGTACATTTTCAATATTATGCGGCCGTAACGTGCCGCACTACCACTCGTTCACTATGCGGGACCACTTCTGAAGAAAGACAGTGACCCACGTGACTGGTGGCGGACTGTTCAGATACCCCAGTCTGGCAAAGCTTTGCCCCATGTAACTCCCTATACCAGCCACTTCTGTTCCAAGCGGGCGTGCCTTTTCAGTGGCAGGGGGGTGGGGGGGTTGTCTCTGTTACAAGGGAGCGCCTGCTGCCTGATCATGTGGAGCAACTCATATTTATTCATGATAACGTGTAGTCATTACTTTCATTGTGCCGTGATATTTGCTTGTGTTGTGATGTGCATTGTGTTAGCCTATAATAATATCTGGGGTTTAACGTCCCAAAACCACGATATGATTATGAGAGACGCTGTAGTGGAGGGCTCCGGAAATTTCGACCACCTGGGGTTCTTTAACGTGCACCTAAATCTAAGTACACGGGCCTCAGACATTTTCGCCTCCATCGAAAATGCAGCTGCCGCGGCCGGGATTCGATCCCGCGACCTTCGGGTCAGCAGTCGAGCGCCATAACCACTAGACCACCGTGGCGGGGCATTGTGCTAGCTTGGACATTGTGTTCTGGAGATAGCAGTGTATGTTGTGTTGCCAGTCAGGCTGTTAATGTTTTTTTTTTTTTTCAAATAGCTACATGTTACATAAAGTATTGTTACTGTGGAGGCATTTTTCCTTTGATATTCGATATTCGATTCGATATTCGAAGGTGGATATTCGTATTCGATTCGTATTCGAAAAATTTGATATTCGCACACCCCTAATTATTGGAAAACGGCGCATAAAGATACACTTGTGACCAGTGTACCTCGAGCGTGCGCTAGTCACATGCCCCCCCGCCCTCCCCCTAGATCTTCTCGAAAAAAATTTCTCGCTATGCCCTCCCTGGGGAAACAGTCACCCTGTCGAAACGTTTATTCCAGTGGGATCCCTCGTTCAACCGCAGTGCCTTCTAGGACCTGTAAAATTTCGTTTGCGTCAAGTCATTTGACAACTGCTAATATAGAGCGTAGGCCGTTTTATTAGTCCCGTACGCGTTAGTCGGTTGTCCCACAGAGCCAACATCCCAAAAAAAAAACAGCTCGCCAAAACATCGTGACGGTCTGGCGTCATGCCGCCACGCGGCTCGGCGTCACTAAGTGACCGCACACTCTTAAAAAAAAGGGTGTCTGTACTGACTACCTTTGGGTGGTAATCGCCTCGCTACACATATGATGACCTTTTGGGGTGTCAAACGACTCCCTTCGTTCTTCAGACCAACGACTCCCTTCTTCACAATTTGGGGTGTCAAACGACTCCCTTCGTTCTTCAGACCAACGACTCCCTTCTTCACAAGCAGAGAGTCTACGTTACTCCCAACGCAGGAGTCTACGTGACTACCTTTTATTTCCCGCTAGTACCTCTAGGTAGTCAGGGTGACTCCTTTGCCATGGTAACGCTGACCCCCACTGGAGCGTTCCTTTGACTCCGTTGTCCTTAAGGACAGTGGTGTACATGACTCCCCTGGCAAGAGTCAGTGTGACCACTTCGTGGTACTCAATGAGACACTCTGCAACAAATAATGCGTTTATTTTTCTTCTTGGTCGATATTGATGAAACTTGCTGAGTTTAGGTTTACTTATGTGGCGATTTCAAATATGCAATTATCTGGAAGAAAACGCAGTTTTTACACATAAAAATTTCATGTGTCTTGATGAGCAAGCCTTTCCAAACTTGGAGTTACAAAGTAAATCGACATATCGCTATAGTTAGGGGATAAAAACTGTATGCAATAGTTTTAAAGGAGTTTACTGCGCTGTTCTGGCATAATGTTCATGAACCCACTAGCCCACATACGAACTCGCGTTTTAAACCCATTTGAGTTAAAAGTTACGTAATATTGAACTCTCGTGAGCGAATCACCAGCTAGACATACACTTACTGGTCAATGGTTCAGCATACTATGACTATTGTTAAGTGGGTTTAGGACATGCATTCTGGTTATGTTGCATACAGTTCCCATTTCATATTATTGTGATATGCTTACTTTGTAACTCGTGCAGGCCTAACATGGCACATGAAATGTTTGATATACTTAACACGACATATAATAGTAGAAAAATATTTGCATTTTCAAAATCAGCGTACAAATACACATAAACTAAACAAGTTTTATAGAGATTGATCAAGAATTTCAAAAGAACTTCAAATCAGAGCGAACACCATTAGGGTTTTATCTGACAATCGACGAAAGTTGGTGCCGCTACCTCTTGTTACTCAACAAGGCACTTCCACCGGGTTTACTCAAACAGGAACACTGTGGTGGATGCATGACAGCCGCAACAAGTTTTTGTAGCAACTTTACAGTGCTGCACTCGATTCCTCTGGGGGAAATAAAATACTACTCGAAGTTTATATAGATGAGTCTCAGAACAATTTCCGCTCGCGTAAAACAACAAAAAATGTTGATTCTAGAAGAAAGTAAGCCATGCAACACGGAAACAGAAGAGATGCGGACAGCTCAAACGCTAGCGTTTGGTTTGTCTGTGTCTTCTCTTTCACGTCTCCATGCCTTCATCCTATAAACAAACTGAAATTTCTGCGATTCGTAAAATTATTCTTTGAATCGGTTTTAAACACTTCATGCCATTTCATACATGTTCACATTGTAATGACAACCTACTGTTTTATCAGTAAGCACCTAAACTATAGGCACAACATCCTGCGAATAATGCGTAGTCCTTAGCCACGTCACCACAATTGTTAAGCATTTTATATATATATATATATATATATATATCTGTGTGTGTGTGTGTTTGACATTTTTGAGCGCGCAAAAGAACAGGGACGAAAAACGCCGCGGACACAGCGCTGACTTCCAACATATGCTTTATTTTCTACAGTGGTACATATATATATATAGACAACAAAAAGCAACGCACGCAGGTGCATTGTACAGGAAGGCTTCATGTAAAACCACAAATAAGTATGCATGATAAGCAATCAAACAACCTGATACCGGATTTTTTTCTTCTTTAAGAGATCAAGCGGTCATTCCTGACTACCACTATCGTCTAGTCACCCTGTGGGCCTTGCTTAGAAAGTCTAGTTCTTTTTGGATAGGTCAATTGAAGGTGCACTAATGCACATCAGCACGTCTCCCAAACTTGCAATCTTCGCCGCTTCAATTATCTCGCGTGTTGTTTGTGCCTGGCTCCTTCCTGTCGCAGTGCACTGCGAATACATGGGATCGCACCCACACTTCCTGCAGTGGAAAGCCAAATGTCCCACACCTCCAGTTCGCAAGTTATTTGCGTGCTCACGCAGCCTGTCATTGGCACACCGTCCCGTCTGCCCTATGTATTTCTTGCCACAGGACAGCAGTAACTCATAAACGATGTTGTTCTCACATTTAACAAAGCTTTCTTTGTGCTTTTTTTGGCACCTGGGTTTTTCAGAACCACTGTAGGAGGCCTTGCACAGATTATAAAGCTTGTTTGGTGCTGAAAGGACGACTCTTACGTTGGCGTTGTTTCCTATCTTTTTCAGCCTATGTGAGACATCGTGAAGGTACGGTATGACGGCGCATTTCTGCTTGACAGGCTCCGTTTCTGGTGAAGCCTGCTCCTCACCCTCGCGAGTATGTTTGACAGTCTTGAGAAGACCCTCCGCCACAGATGTGACGACATACTGAGGAAATCCCGCCTTTTTCAGGCAGTCAGCTTGCGCCTGGAAACTACACGAACACTTGTGAGGACATGAGCGGCGAAGCGCATTCATTAGGGTTAATTTTGCAATACCCCTTTTAACTAGCTTGTAGTGGCCCGAAGAAAACGGCAGAAGCGGCTTATTGGCCCTAGGCTCGTACGACCAGCAGACCTGGTCTCGCTCGAAGAACATTCGTAAGTCAAGAAAACGCAAGGCGTTGTTTTGCGGCATTTCATGCGTGACTGCGAGCGGTTGCAGGAAACGCGTGAACAGATCAAGTACGTTTGAAGAATAATTGCCAAATTCGCCTGGACTTGATTCTAGAAAGACAACGTAGTCGTCTACATATCTAAACACCTTCTTTACATTTGTGCCTGTTAGCTCTGTTTCTAGTTTCTAGTAACAGGCACAAATGTAAAGAAGGTGTTTAGATATGTAGACGACTACGTTGTCTTTCTAGAATCAAGTCCAGGCGAATTTGGCAATGATTCTTCAAACGTACTTGATCTGTTCACGCGTTTCCTGCAACCGCTCGCAGTCACGCATGAAATGCCGCAAAACAACGCCTTGCGTTTTCTTGACTTACAAATGTTCTTCGAGCGAGACCAGGTCTGCTGGTCGTACGAGCCTAGGGCCAATAAGCCGCTTCTGCCGTTTTTCTTCGGGGCCACTCCAAGCTAGTTAAAAGGGGTATTGCAAAATTAAAACTAATGAATGCGCTTCGCCGCTCATGTCCTCACAAGTGTTCGTGTAGTTTCCAGGCGCAAGCTGACTGCCTGAAAAAGGCGGGGTTTCCTCAGTATGTCGTCACATCTGTGGCGGAGGGCCTTCTCAAGACTGTCAAACATGCTCGCGAGGGTGAGGAGCAGGCTTCACCAGAAACGGAGCCTGTCAAGTAGAAATGCGCCGTCATACCGTACCTTCACGATGTCTCACATAGGCTGAAAAAGATAGGAAACAACGCCAACGTAAGAGTCGTCCTTTCAGCACCAAACAAGCTTTATAATCTGTGCAAGGCCTCCTACAGTGGTTCTGAAAAACCCAGGTGCCAAAAAAAGCACAAAGAAAGCTTTGTTAAATGTGAGAACAACATCGTTTATGAGTTACTGCTGTCCTGTGGCAAGAAATACATAGGGCAGACGGGACGGTGTGCCAATGACAGGCTGCGTGAGCACGCAAATAACTTGCGAACTGGAGGTGTGGGACATTTGGCTTTCCACTGCAGGAAGTGTGGGTGCGATCCCATGTATTCGCAGTGCACTGCGACAGGAAGGAGCCAGGCACAAACAACACGTGAGATAATTGAAGCGGCGAAGATTGCAAGTTTGGGAGACATGTGCATTAGTGCACCTTCAATTGACCTATCCAAAAAGAACTAGACTTTCTAATTAAGGCCCACAGGGTGACTAGACGATAGTGGTAGTCAGGAATGACCGCTTGATCTCTTAAAGAAGAAAAAATCCGGTATCAGGTTGTTTGATTGCTTATCATGCATACTTATTTGTGGTTTTACATGAAGCCTTCCTGTACAATGCGCCTGCGTGCGTTGTTTTTTGTTGTCTATATATATATCTACCACTGTAGAAAATAAAGCATATGTTGGAAGTCAGCGCTGTGTCTGCGGCGTTTTTCGTCCCTGTTCTTTTGCGCGCTCAAAAAGTCAAACATGAATTACCAACTTGCCGATGCCTACGCTCTCTCAATATGTGTGTGTGTGTGTGTGTGTGTGTGTGTGTGTGTGTGTGTGTGTGTGTGTGTGTGTGTGTGTGTGTGTGTGTGTGTGTCATTCCATGCCAGTGTCCCAGACGTGGCGCTCGCACATCACAGATTTTGCTGATAAAATTTGTGCCTCTTTCCTGTGCCACATGGAGTATTGTGGCAAAACACTTTAGGTCGAAAAAAATTTTGACAATCATGGCACCCCCTCGAAATTCGCTTCTATTTATTAAACTGTACCTAATAGAAAAATGTGTATAAAATCTATTTTGTGTGTTGAGCTACGAAACCGCGCTTGCGCTATCACAGAGGTTCTGTTTAGTTGTCCCATTCATTATTTCCGATTTTTTTTGTGTTTCACTACCGGCTACGTAGCTTCAAAACTACAAAAATCTTCAATGTTCCTGAATTTTTCTTGAGCTATTTGCAACTCACCCTAACCAATATTAGTCATAGCCTGATTTCCAGGAAAGTGTATTTTAGTACAGAAATGTTTAGGGGTAAAATATACTTCAAATCTTTCCGAAAAAATTGTGATATTTGAGAAAATGTACGATTTGTCACATGTTTGACCGCATTTTTCATACTGATGCGGTCAAAGTAAAAATCCTCGTCATGTGGCGTTTGATAGAAGACTTCATCGTTAAGTAACGAAGAAAGTCTAATCAAATCATTTTTTTTTGTTTTAAGGAAGAAAATAATTTTTGAATTTGGCCCTCCGATCGCGCAGTGCATTTCATTTTGCTGCCACTTCGCCGCAAAGCACGTGGTCGCCCTTACAGCTGACACTCGTCACAGGCAGCGGCCAGATGCGAGATGTATGTCAGCGGCTCGTGAGTGGTCGAAAGTCTTGTCGCGCTGTCAGGGCGACGAGTAATGAATTTGCGTTACAATGAGCATTTGCTAGGCGGGCCCAATGGGAAATATGGACGCCCGAGAGCAGCATGTGGAGTCGTTGGCACAATGTCCTAGAGGGACGTCTGCACAACTAGCATACACATACTGAAAGAAATAATGCACACTGTACACACTTCTTTCTCAGGGTATACGTGTTGTACAGACGGCCTCTAGCACATTGTGCCAACGACGCCATAGGCTGCTCTCGGGCGTCCATACTTCCCATTGGGCCCGCCAAGCAAGCTCACATTGTAACGCGAATTCATTACTCGTCGCCCTGACATCAACGTGACAAGACTTTCGACCACTCACGAGCCACTGACATACATCTCGCATCTGGCCGTTGCCTATGACGAGTGTCAGCTGCAAGGGCTACCACGTGCTTTGCGGCGAAGTGGCAACAAAATGAAATGCACTGCGCGTTCGGAGGACCAAATTCAAAAATTATTTTCTTCCTTAAAAGAAAAAAATGATTTGATAAGACTTTTTTCATTACTTAACGATGAAGTCTTTTATCAAACGCCGCATGACGAGGATTTTTACTTTGAC